>NC_052063.2:4167057-4243572 GCF_903992535.2 Arvicola amphibius
GACCTCCACCCAGCCTTCAAGTGTGCACACATGGGGGCATACACATGAGCATTCATACACACACAGGATTTGCTCTCAGGATTTGCTCTCTCTCTCTCTCTCTCTCTCTCTCTCTCTCTCTCTCTCTCTCTCTCTCTCTTCTTTCTGCTCTCTCTCTCTCTCTCTCTCTCTCTCGCTGTGTGTGTGTGTGTGTGTGTGTGTGTGTGTGTGTGTTTATCTTGTAAAAGCCACATCACATTTGGATTTTCTTTTCTAACATTGGCCTGTCCTCCAATGACCCCTCACCTACTGTTACAGGTGGGTATAATTACTCCTGTAGCTTTGTTGGAACTGTGGTGGGAGCCTAAAGAAACAGGGAAATTAGAATAATAGCTGCTTGTTCTGCATCTGCATCTCCGTGTTCTTGTCTTCACACTAATCAAAAGTAGAATTGGAACTAGCTAAAAGTGCGGGACACTTACGAGAATCCTGGAAACCTAAGAGAAAAGCTTGCATTTTCCCAACTAGCTTTAAACAGATGGCGTAGGGAGGTACGCATTAGGATACAATAGGCCATTGGAGTTTGTTATTCTCATCTTACAAGAACCAATTGCTAAATTTTCCTAAATTGTATGAGTCAGTTCTCTTAATACAGCCATAATGAAAAATCACATTCAATAAAGTTACAACAAAATTAGCAATTTTTAAGTAACAAGTATTCAGAACTCACCACTCCCTGTTTGGCTGTGTTTGTTACCTATGCTTTTGAGGTTATTGAATCTATATGATGGAATGATAGGTGTGCTTCCCAGTTTTGTTTGGTGATATCATGCTGATTGTTTAGAATCTGCTGTGGAAGGAGGATTGTCTTCAGTGCATCTTAAGATGCTTCCTTTTCTCCAACAAAGACACTATGAAATATTGTCAGTAGGGAAGGGTGAGGACCTATAGAAAATACTTAATGAAATATTAGTAAAAATACTCAAGTTTGAAGGAAATTATAAATTTATAAATTTGAGAATTTCAACAAGTCTCCAGAAATGTGGTAAGAAATGTGAAGAAAATGACATAATAATAATGTTATTATCAAATTATATAAAACAAGGAATAAGAATAAAATCTAAATATCAAAGATACAATCCAGGCAGAGAACAAACATAAGATTATACATTTCATCAGAAAATAGTACAAGTAGGAGAATAATAAAGTAACATTCTTATAGGACTGAGAGAGGCGGTGAGGAGGGAAGGAAGAAAGAAGAGAGGGATGGTAGGAGGGAGGGAGGGAGGACAAGAAGGAAGGAAGAGAGGGAGGGAGGAAAAAAGGAAGGAAGACCCTGCTAACTTAAAGTCTTATTCCTGGTGAAAATAATTTTCCAAACAAAAATGAAATAAAGAATTTTGCGGACATAGAAAAGCTCAGAGTTCATAATCAGAAAAAGAACATAGAAAGGAGCATTATAAATAGACAAAACTTAAACCAAATAAATATCTTGATATACCTAAGACATTAATAGCGTCAAAATTAAACATGGAAAAGAAATATGTGCCTATGTAGAAAGGGTGTCTAATCACAGCCACCTTTTCAGCAGGGATCAATCCGTGTGGGGTCTGTATAATATGCCAGGTACTTCAGTGTATCAGTCCCCAAAAGCAAGCTCATTATGAAGTTCTTTTTGTTTGTTGTTGTTGCTGCTAAATTGGCATGCTCCCTAATATCCCACTTTGGCCTCGAACGTGAGATTCCCCCTGCCTCCAAAGCAATATTTGCTTGGTTCCTTCAAAATGCTGGCTTATAGGCATGAAGTATGCACAGCTTTGTGGGGTTCTCTTATCCAGAATGGGTCACATAAGTATATTCTAGTGATATGGTTGATTGAGCCTCCATTGAAATCCCTAGAATGGCTCCTCCCAGGCCACCTCCATTTATTTGGGACTTTGCCCTTTGGTGTGGGGCCAGGGTCCCTCCCATTCTTCCTAGCTGTTTCTTTTGGTCTATCTAGTTGGTCTCCATTCCTTTGTGACTCCTACCAAACCATAGGAAAGCTCCCTACTAGGAACCCCACAGCCAGCACACTTGTTTGCAATTCAGGAATGAACTCCAGAAGACAGTCTTGGTCCTAGTCAAGTGTGGACAACAAACAACCAAACACCCACCCAATAAAGATGAGACCATATATCTAAACCAAGAAATACTTCAATTGTCATGACTCTAAATGTCTTTATCCCAGTGCAAAAGCACAAACATGGGCTGCCAAGACATGATGCCACCTTCCAAAGCCAGCAACCCTATCTATTGTGTTAGGCTCTGAGAAGAGCAATTTAGCTGTAGCAAAAGACAAGAATTTCAAAATAGCAATTATGAATAAGTTCAAGGACCTTAAAGAGGGTATGAATTAAAAGCCTTAATGAAGACCATGAGAGCACAAACAGTTGAACAAAGTAATGAAAATAATTCAAGATATGAAAGTAGAATTTAACAAAGAAATAAAATTATTAAAGAAAATTCAATCTGAAATAAAATGAGAAATGAAAAACTCAAAAAAATCAAACAAAAGAACCTTAGAGGTAAGCCTCACTAGACAGATTAAAAGAAATGGAGGAAAGAATTTTAAGTCTTGAAGACAGGCAGAAGGAATGAATAGCTCAGTAAAAAAAAAAAAAAAAAAATGTTAAATCTAAAAAAAAAATTAGGCACATGAAATCTTGGGACCCAAGAGGACATAAGCAATAAATAATCTCAGGACAGTTAATCAAAGCAGGAGGAGAAACACCCCCCCCCCAACAAGCAAGGTATCAGGAATCAATAAACAGTACTCATTAATAACTCTCCATATCGATGGTTTCTATTGCTCAATAAAAAGAACAGGTTAACAGGCTGGGTTCGAAAACCAGATCCATCTTTCGGAGCATCAGAGAAACACTCCTCACCATGAAGGACAGGCTTCACCTTAGGGGAAAGAATGGATGAAGGCATTACAAGATGTAAACTCGTCTGTATTAACAAGCACAGGAAAAGAGATCAGCTGTTGCCTGGTCTAGAGAAGAACTGAAGAAAATGAAATTCGGTGTTCATTATCTTGATGGTGGTGATGGGCACCACTGCATATATCAGACTCAGTGAATGGTGCAGATTAGCATATGCGATACAGACTATGGTGATTATTTCCCAAAATTGTTTCTTAAAAGAAGTTAGCAGAACAGGAAAAGGGAAATTGAATTTTCAGTAGCTAATAAACAACTACCCAAGAGACTGAATTTTCTCCAAAGTCTTGCTGCTGGTGTTGCATTCAACAGTACAAACCTAATCTATTTTATCGCACGATCGATTTGCATGACAACTTGAAAGACGTAAGTGCTGGCTATTGCGGCAATAATTCTGTATAATGAACCATCCCCAAATTAACATTTGCTGTTGGTCATTCATCTGCAGGCCGTCAAGATGTCTAATGATTGACACTGGGTGTAGCTGGTCTTGGTTCTAAGTATAGATTACGTTCATCTGTGCTTCACAGAACTCTGAAGGTCCTGGAATAATCAGAAGGCAGAACATTCTCTTGGCCATGTTAGAAATGCAAGTAGCAATGTCAAACTGATTGTAGCTCTTAATCCTTGCTTGCAGTATATCTGAAGATGGCCCACTGGACCAGATAGAGGGCTTCTCCCTAGATTGGGAAGGAGAGAGGCATATGTGGTCTCTGATGGGGGAAACATCAACAGTTGATGCAAAGAGTAAGGAATTTGGGGGGGGGGGGGATGCAGCCTACCGCGAGCTGGCCAAATAAAAAGAAAAGAAAAGCAACACCTTTTCAGGAAGCTCAAGACTCACAGAACTGGATAAGACAAAGGATACTTCTGTAAGACAGGTCCAGATAAACTGGGTGACCAAGAAGGTGAGCGACATAGAGCTGAAGGGACAGCAAGCAGTGTAGCAGCCAGAACACAGATGGCAATATCCAGGCTGATATAATTAAGCTTTTTTTTTTTTTAAATGACTTCTATTGGCCAATATTTTCTACAATTTTCTGAAATCAGGGAAGGTCCTGATGGGGCATTTAAACTGTTTCAGTGAGTATTACTCTCAAACCGACCAAGGCTGAAGTTGGAAGTGACTCATTGTGGAAGATTTTGCTTACAGGGTTCTCAAAGTTACCTTCTGCTATATATAGTTTTGATTTTAAATGTCTCCCAACGGCCCACTTATTAAAGGTGTGCCCCTCAACCTGTGATGTCATTTGGAGGTGGTATAACACGCTGTGTATACCTGCCTGAAGAAAGTTGGCTCATCAAAAGCATCCCATTACAGGGAATATTGGGACCGTAGCTCTGCCCTGTCTCTTGTTTTCCAACCCCCATGACGGGAACTGGTCTCCTCTACCCTGTACACTCACCATGATCTACTGTGCTGGCATAGGTACCAAGCAACATAGTTAAGTAACCATCAACTAAAATCTCCAAATCTGTGAGCAAAAACATGCCTTTCCTTCTAAAGCTGATTAACCCCACATATTTACCACTGGCATGGAGAGATGACTACCGTACCTCCTTCACATGCTTGGCCTATTTCTTGTTGCTGTCTGCTAAGCACTCCCCCTCACCCCCGATCCCTCCAATACATTTCCTTCGTCCTCAAGTTTAGAGAGCTGGTTTCTGCGGCTTGCTGACATAAAATAAAGCCACGCACCTTGCTTTGCCCTTTGGGATAGCTCAGAAAGCTGGGCTTCTTTGCTCACGTTTCTGGTGAGTCAACAGATGCATCAGCAAACTGTCCCCTACAGTGGTCCTTCCATCAAGACTCCATCATATTGAGCGTTCGCGCCCAGTCTTCTCCCCAACTTCTCTTTGCTCGGGGCTTTCAGCTTCCGGGTTCTGCTTCTGAGTTCTGCCCCTGTGGGGTGGCTTCTGCTTCCTGTTTTCCTTAGCCAGACTGACCTCTTTTTGACCCAGTTTTTTCACAGCCCCTTAGGAGCATTCCCACTTTCTTCCCCAGCCTCCCCAAAGAGAACTGTCTGGGCACCGTGGTCACCTTAGGTCTCAGAACTCTCTTGCCGCCGCTCCGACATCTTGTTGGCTGTTTTGTTTTGACTTTAGAGTCAGACTCTCATGGTGTTAGCTCAGGCTGTCCTGGGACTCTTTCTGATTCAGCCTCCCAAATGCTAGTATTATACAGCCGCATGCCATCATTTCCAGCTGGGAATAACAACAGAATCTGTCCGTACTACTTACACCACAGGGAACTTCCTTTGGCACAGACAGCGGCCTTGGGAGGTGGGGGGGCAACCATGTTCAAATGTATGCGGTAGAAAATGTCACAGTTTCTAGCTAGTGACTTCCCTTGGAAGGAACTGGAGTTATAGCAAGAACTTGAGCCCTGCACACATCCTAACCTTCGTCCATACAGATAAAAAGTAGTGTTGGGCTATAGAGAAGGGAGAGGAGATGAGGCTGAAACACTAGGCTAATGGAGGAGGGACTCGCTGAGGTACTGGTAGAGGCAGCCAGACAAGTAAGTGTCTTCTAGGTTTGTTGAAGTGTTGTGGATGCTCTAATAAGTATTTTTGCCTTGTCCCAAGTTGGTAGAACTGAAGCAGGTCTAGGGAAAGCATCCTTCTGATAAGCTAGAACAACCATACTAGAGATACGTAGGTTATACAGGTCACAGCCTGTGAAAACAAACATGAGTTTGTGAGGGCCCTATTGGAGACCCTAGCTTAAAACAAGCTGGGAGTCCATTTTCTACTCCCAGAGAGGAGCTGCTGGGACTTCTGTGGCAGGAACATTTTCGGTTACAGGGGAGAGTAGACCTGATTTGCTGAGCTGTGAAGAAGTTCTAAGTTGAGATCAGTAGTGAGTGAAGCCAGAGTGATGATCTATCTGAAAAAAAAGCTGGAGAAAATCGCCCTGGCTTCAGAGACCACGTGATTCAATTGCACCCAAAATAAAGTGCAATTTTAATAATTGGTATTAATTAAAACATTGCTCTTTAAAAGATGCTTTTAAAAATCTAATTATAGGACATCTTGCAGAACTCACTACAGCCAGCTACTGACTAAATGCAGTATAGAAATAATCCCATTGAATCTCTGTAAAAAAAAAAAAAAATCCTTTGACGTGGAGGGTATTAATAGCTCCTTCTTGCAGAGAAGACAATTCAAGCCTTGGATGCTAGCAGAGTCGCACAGAGCCAAGACTCCACCTTAAGCCACGCAGCCCTCACTACGTTCCACTTCGTCTTTCTAGGTTTTCATAAAAACCAACGAGAGATGCATTTATTAATTCCATTTCAGAGAAGAGGGACTTCAACCAAATCAAGGGACTCATTCTAGGCCACCTCACGCAGCAGGAAATGTGTCAAACAAGATCATCTGCAGGCAATGCAGAAACCATGCAGCAAGGTAGAAGACGACAAAATATGTCTAAAATCAGGTGGGATTGCATCCACATGCCTACTGCTAAATGCATTACAGCAACTTCTCGGGATTTCAAGGCTGTGAAGCGAGATTTTGATACCTATGTGAAGGGGGAATTTTAGAGATTAAATTAGAAGACCTAAAACCCAAATCTTCCGTGCTTTCTTTTCCTTTTATTGATAATTTCTGGCATGCATGGTCCTATTTGCTCCCTGTTGCCCTTCCTTATCTCTCTCCCACTCTTGCTGAACCCTTTCCTCTCCCCAGCTAGTTTCCCCTCCCACTTCCACTCCCTTTTATTTTTTTGTGAACTACCGATCTTCATTAGGGTCCCTTGGATAATCATGGGTGGGGATATTTACTGAAGCAAACAACTTATTGGTGGCTATACCACCGAGGAAAATGATTTCTCCCCCAGCCGCTATCAACTGCCACGGATAGTTCAGGGAGGAGCGGAACTTCGTGAGGCCTCATCCGTTTATGGTGAAATGTGGCCAAGAACGTAAATGTTTTCTTAAGCACCGACAAAACTGCCAGGCCCTTGGCATACTCACTGAAAGAGAAAAGAAGCAAATAAGGTGAAGTGGACGGTTACAATAGACAGCACTGAAATCAATAGGCTCCTTAAGAAATATTTTTAAAAATCACATGCTAATAACATGGAAAATCTAGAAGTAAGAGATAAATTTCTAGACACAGACGACCTATCAAAATTTAGCCGGGGGCACATAGATCTCAATAAATGAACAACGAGATATGAAAGCTGTGACTGAAAAGAAGCCGTCCGTCAAAGGGAAGTCAAGGGTCAGACAGAAGAACTGATGCTACGTCTCCTCAGTAAAATCTCATAAAACAGAAATGTACAAGTTTACAACTTATAAAGTTAGTATTACCCTGATAGAAAAACCTGACGGGTACACTGCAGGAGGAGAAAACTACAAGCCAGTATCTTCAAGAAAATGTTTACAATGAATTTCAACAAGAGAAAAAAAAAAAAAAAAACCACACACACACACACAACAACAAAAACGCAAATAACAGCAACAACAAAGGCTAGGAAGAAGCCTAGCCAACCAAAGCCTCAAAAACTCTATAATAAAAATAATAGGCTAGGAAGAAACCTAGCCAACCAAAGGGGTGAAAGACAAAGCCTCAAAAACTCTATAATAAAAATAATAAAATATAAAAATTGAAGAAAGAAACTGAAGGTGCTAGATGCTTGTGGTTAAGGAAAAGAAATATTACCAAGATGGCCATGGAGCCAGCTGTGATAGACAGACTGAGGCGACCCCCATGAAAATTGTAATGACACTCTTCACAACCTGTTTTTTGAAAAATTCTGTGGTAACACAGAGACTCCAAATAACTAAAGCCAGCACTGAGCAGAAAAGAGCAGTGCTAGAGGCATCACGATACTTGATTTTAAATTAGACTACATAGTAACAACAGAATGGTGTTGGTATAAAAAAAAGAGACATGCAGCCGGGCGGTGGTGGCACACGCCTTTAATCCCAGCACTGGGGAGGCAGAGGCAGGCGGATCTCTGTGAGTTCGAGGCCAGCCCTGGTCTACAAGAGCTAGTGCCAGGACAGGCTCCAAAGCCACAGAAAAACCCTGTCATGAAAAACAAACAGAGAGAGAGGGGGGGAGAGAGAGAAACATGTAGACCAACAGGATAAAAAGACCTAGAACCTAAAAATAAAACCTTATGACTACAACCAACTGTTTCTTGACCAAAAAAAAAAAAAAAAAAAAAAAAAAAACCAAAACAAAACAACAAAAACCAACAAACGAAAACAAGACACTAAAAACACGCTGGATGAAAACAGCCTCTTTAACAAACGATGCCCGGAAAAACTAGATTTACACATATAAAAGGCTGGAACTAGATTCTTATATATCATTTTTTTAAAAAAAGGACAACTCCAAATGTACCTGAGTCTGAAACCACTAAGGGGAAGCGCTCCAGGTACTGGCACAAGTAATTGGAGTCCGAGCAGGACTCCAATGACCCAGAAAATGAGAACAACAATTAACACATGGGACCTCACGAAGCTTTAAAAAATAAGCCAACGTGTTAAAGACATATCGGCAGAATAAAGATGCCGTCTGTAGAATGAAAGATAGCCTTAGCCAGTAACTCATCCCACAAGAGACTAATATCCTGTATATATAAAGAATTGAACAACAAACTGGTAATCTAGTCAATAAATGGGAAAAGATCTAAATAAACACTTCTCAGAAGAAGCACAGATAGTAACTACATGGGAAAGTTTTGCTCAACGTCTGTAGCCACCTGAAAAACAAAATCAAAATGGTTAAGATTCTGTCTCGCTCTGGTCAGAAAGGCTCTCAATAAAGTAACAAATGCTGGGCAGACATAGAAAGAAACCCTGTCCCACCTACCTCCAAGAATGGATATATCCTACAAGCCAGCAATTTCCCTTCCCAGTGTCTACCCTAAAGGTAAGTCAGAGATGCGTGGCGAGGCAGCACACTGAGGTGTGACTAGGTGGCAGCAATGTTTCTTGGGGTCACAATGGCTATCCACAGACACTAAACACAACTTGGGAAATCTTCTGTAGATGGTTTCATTGTTTGATCTGCTTATATCACCCCAATACAGTGGTTCTCAACCTTCCGAATGCTGCGACCCTTTAATACAGTTTTCCATTTATGGCCCAACCATAAAATTATTCTCATGGCTACTTCACAACTGAAATCCTTCTACGGTAATGAATCATAGGCAAGATCTCTGATATGCAACCTCAGTGAAAGGGTCATTCAACACACAAAGTGGCCTCCACCCACAGGCTGAGAACTATCGCCCTAATACACATAAAAGACACATGTCTAACAACTCTTTTGAGTCAGTTTTTTTTAAAAAATATACATATGGAATTGCATGTAAATGTGACATCACATACACCTTTGCAGTTTGTACATACAGACAAGCACGTTAGATTTTTTTGAAAGAGCAATCTAGTCTAATTGCATTCTTTAGACTATTTTTATTAGTTCCTTGAGAATTTTGTACTGTGAGTTCTGATCCTACTCACTCGGCCTCCCCTAGCTCTTTGTTTAACATGATGTTCTACAGGTCCATATATTTCCCTACAAACATGTGCACTGACATGTAGTAGATGTTAATTGTATTTTAATAAATAAAGACTGCCTGAAGATCTGAGAATAAAACAGTCCCACTGGTCAGCCTTACAGACCAGATTATGGTAACACACACCTTTAATCTCAGTAGCCATAATGACACACACCTTTAATCCAGTAGCCACAATAGTTGCCATAGAAACTGGGTGGTGCATGCCTTTAATGATGGTGGTGCACACCCTAGAGAGGAATATAATATGGGAGGAGACAGCTCTCAGTCACGCGGTCTTCTTCGGAGATTCCAGAAAGCAGGACCACCACTTCAGACTGAGGTCGAGATAAGAGTCAGTGGCTGGCTCTTTTGCTTTTCAGATCTTCAGGTTGAACCCCAATTTCTGACCCTGAGTTTTTATTAATCATGCTTCATTTAATCGTGCTTCGCTGAAACTTCTTATTTTTTACTAATTATTTATTTATGTTTATGTGTAAGAGCTCGCTCGGGTCATTTTTGGTGGGCATGCCAGATACCCTGAAGATACGTTTGAATGAGCAACTGAGTGGGGGGGTGGGCTGTTTTTCACAGCCCATGTTTTTCTGCTCTGGCACCAACGTTAGCATCTCAAGGATTCTTTGACTGTGTCTGTATCCCCCCTGCTCTGTGCTGTCTTGCTCCCCTTTGTGTGGCCAGTGCTGGGCAGACCTTGCCTGTGCCCTCGAATGACATTTACTTAGTTTGACAGCATGAACTGCAGGATCGCTTTCTTTGGTCCCCAACAGCCCCCGGCAAGGTTATGGTGGAACTGACCCTCTTGCTCTACATCAACTTTGACTGCATAGAAGAAACACCCAAGGACTTTGAAAACTCTGACTGCGTAGACTATACCCTAGACCCAAAAGTCAGATTCTTTGGAAACTGGACCAGGTCTCTATATCTTTGCAATTCCTGGGGTGCTTTCAACACACTGGAGGCTGAATACCAGGCCGCTACATGCTAAAGTTGTGCTCCCAGCTAGCTGAGTAACTGGCAGACAATTAGTCTCAAAGCTTATGACAGCACCAATAAACTCAGACAACTAGGGCCTTTGATCTCGTCGATGTTCTTGGCATGCCCATCAAAAAATCATACAAGCACTTACATAGACATAAATAATAAATAAATAAATAAATAATAATCAATAAATGAGATACAGTGACCGGATACTAAGGTGACTACCAAATCACACTGACCTACACATTTCATGCTGCAGCCGGCCCCTAAGTCCTTTGCCATGGTTTGGCTGCTTCTTGCTAATGGGTTCTGTGTTTTCCTTTTACATAGTTAGTACACAGAGAATCTGCTTGTGCCTCATAGTTTGCTGATTGTTTATCTCTCTGGAACAGAAACTCTAGAATAAAAACAGGGGACTTTGTTGTCTTCCCTGTGTACCATCAGAACCTAAAAGGATGCCACACGGGAGATGGTATAACTGCACACGAACACACAACCCCTTAGATTGCTCGCTACTACAACCTACTCGGCGCACTGAGGACTACGTAGTCTGGAGAGGAGAAGAAACCGACTGCCTGCTGGCCGAAGAGGAACTAAACACTCCCCTGCCCACCCTGAACTCCCTGTACTAAACACTCCTTTCACCTTCATAAACACATTTCCTGTCCCCAGTGCCCCCAGACTGTTACAGATAGGCAGCCTTGAAACACGACCCTTGTTTCTGCCTGAGACTTTCAAATATTCACTTTGTTTCTAGAGGACAATATCCACACGAGACATTGGCGAATCCAGTTTGAGATTTCAAAAATAACCACTAAATGAGCTGTGGACTCTAAGCCTGGAGACCACATGAGAAGACTGCATTTTAAACCAGATTTTTAAAAAAATGATTTGGGTTTTTTTGTTTTGTTTTGTCTTCCCTAATCTTGACGGAAATAAAGAATCTGTGTGATCTGGGCTTCGAATTGTGTAAATGAGCCCCCTGCTCCAGCGTTCTCCTGCAAGATAAGACCCAAATGGCATTTGCAGAAGAGCCTGGCTATCTCTCCAGCAATCCGGCTCCTGCGCAGGCCCCTTGGTAACAGCCTGGCAAATCCGCAGAAGGAATGCAACTATACGGTTTGTGTGCGGACCTCGGAGTTAGTATGGCTTCCAAATTGCAGAGCAGGTCATTAATCATGGGCCAAGATAGGCCATCCCAGCGGCTCAGGGTGAAACACTCTGCATAATGCCGGCGAAATCATGTTTAACATGCAGCTTTGGGCAGCACAGATATGGAGGGGGAGAGCAGAGGGGGAAAAAAATCATTCCCCTTTTAGGAAAGAAAACTTCTACTTATCTTTGATTTGCATTCAGTCCACCCTCAATAGTCCTTAAGCCTGTTATTTAATTCATTTTGGTGCCAGGGTTCATCACAAAGCAAAAACTCTAAGCGAGACCTATGCAGTCTGTGACCTCCAAACCCCCCGTCTTTTCTTGTCAGTTCTATGTCATTTGTGCAGTTGAACTCCGCCAATTGGAAATGCTGACCTCTTCCAGAGACAACCGTATTCTCCTTCAGTGAAAGAAAAGCCCTGGGCCGACAAACCACTCAAGCGGGAGATGGCAAGAAAAGAGAAAAGTGGTTGACTCGTAAATCAATTTCCACAGCCCACCCAAAACCCACACACACATTGAATTTGTATAAAAAAAATTTAAAAATTGTTGAATGGGTGGATGAAGAAGAGGCCTCCAAGAACAAATAAAAAAAAAAAGATATGGAGTCAGAAAGAACGGAAGTGGGAACTCGGCTCCCAGGGAGCTAGAGCAGTGTGGAGCCCCCTCTTCCTTTACACCTGGGTTCTCTGAGATTGATTGAAAAGAAACGTTGAAAATAAATGGAGCCTAAGGTTCCTTGTCACTGCCAAAGACAACAAAAGAGGATTTGCAGGGAACTGGAAAAATGAGTCATCGAACCTCAGAACTGAAACGATAAGGCTTGGGGTGTGTGTAGAACACAGGCCATAGGTAAATGCAGTGTGTGCCTTGAGCATTGGCAGACTTTAGTCCTGCCTGCTTAAAATGTAGAACTTAACTTACCCAGAAATCTACAGATTTATGTGACCGTTTTAATACTGTCATGGCTGTTCAGTTGTAGAGCCTTTCCAGCCATGGGCAATCATCAATTAAACACACTGCCATCTCCTCAAAATCTCCACGCATTGAAAATCGCCTGTGTTTCCGCACTGGACACTGAGAACATAAAATACAGCCCTTTCCCTAAATATCTAACAATTTAGTGTGCAAGAAAATATCAAATCCACCTCTCACGGGGGAAGGGGAGATCATGGGACTAGAAAGGGGTCTTTCCCTTAACACGTGAATCTGGTTTTCCCAATCTTCTCGCATCCCACCTCATTCTCCCTACTAGGATAGCCTGGACTGAGAAGACAGCTTTCAAATGAGATTGTACATTGCTGTAGACTCTTCTCTCTGTTCCCTAGACCTCCCGACCCTAGAAAGAATGAAGAAGAATAGTTCTCCTCTCGTGCTGTGAAACTGAGTTTCCCCATTATGAAGCGCACTTCAATGAAACCTTTTATTTCGGTTACTTTTAAGATTCATGAAACACTGTTAGACAACTCATGGGGATTCACAAACTGTTCGAGCTGAGTGAGATAAAGCATCGTGGAGTTTCGGGCTCCTTTTCTGAAGGGGTATTGTCCTCCAAGCTACAGAATGCTCATTGTAACTCCTGGTGGCCACTATGGAACCCCCAATCTGTCTGTCGTCTGTCTGTCTGTCTCTCCCCCGCCCTCCCCCTCTCATTCACTCAGACCATCAAATAAATTTGTTGATAGGTGTTTGTCCGAATGTGAAACACAGTTCAACGTTGTTTTGCTTTGACCATTTCTTTCTCCTCGAGCAAAAAAGAAGGAAGAGCTATGAAGAAGTCAGGCAAATGTCATGGAAGGAGGCATCCACGACAATAAAGCAGATGCAAGCGCGGGGAATGGGATTAGCCTGCTTAAATGGAATCGAGGAGGACTTCCGAGAGAAAATACCATTGAGACACAGAATCCGAAACGAGAGCATTTCTATGCAAACAGACAAGGAGGAGAAGAAACAAAATGTTGGCTATGTCTACAGTCAAAGGCCCGTCAAAATGGCCGGAGATCATGGAGGGGGCTTTAGACAGCAGCTAGGCCATGAAAGCACCTCTCACTCAGTAGAGCGAGAATTCTTTGAGCTTGGTGGCCGTGGTGGTCTAGTCAGCATTGCCCTGGCATCCTCCAGCAGGGTGCTCAGGTAAAGGGCAAAACTTCCATAAACAATCATAGGCCGAGCAAAGCAGAAACCATCGTGGCCAACGAGAAAACCATCAAAGTGTCTAAAACCAAAGATATCATAATATATAGCCCCACTTTGGCCGTGCAGTCTGTACGCTATTTTTAAAGTACTCTGGTGGCCACAGAATGGAAGGTAGATGGGACGGTGACAAGCACAGGGGACACTAAGTAAGAGGCCAAGGTCCCGGGAGAAGTGATCACTCCCTGAACAAAAGCAGAAGTTGTGGGGTTCAGAGCGTAGGAGCTGAGTGTAAGTGACCTAAAAATGCCCAGAAACAGAGAAATACATTATTTTCAAACAATACATTTGTTGTACTTTAAATTATATGCTAATGATATTTCCTTCAAATTCTAGATATGTTCACTGACAGATATCTCTAAATATAAAACCTAACGCCTGTAATCATTAACCTAGGTAAGAGTATAATAAATAACTTGACTATTTTCTCTGGTTTCTAGAATTTTGAAACATCTGTTTACTGGAAAATGGATGGAGAAAATTGACAAATGTCTTGGGTTTCTGGGTGAAAATGTTACACGGATGGCAATACACAATAAGATTTGAAAAGCAGGCTAGGTGTGTTCTTGCAATGAACATTCAGAGCCAACTAGCCAGTTGACGAGGGTTGGGTTAAGACCTTAGAAACCCTAGGAATGAGAAAATAAGACCTGTTACTGCTGACTGCTTTGGTGTTGGCTGGCCAGTATCTGAACAACCTTCCTTGGATATCAGCAAAGGTCAGGTATCCGTTTCCCCACCTCCCTTACACCTACATTTTAACCAGCAATGATCCCCACCCCTGCCTGTGTACAGACATGAAGGCAGGGGGGCAAAGAAGCAGGGATGAGGAGAACCCATTGTCGTGATGACCTGCGGGGCTGCGGCAACCATCCAGCTTCTGGATGGGGACACCATTAACATCCAGTGCCTCGTCCTGGGCCGAGTGTTCGCGCAAACCTTGGTGTCTGGAGAGAAGAGGTAGCAAAGACTGTAACCCGATCTGACTGGTTTGTGCTGCCTTGCGCCTCATTTCTTAAGGCCCATATTCCATCCTTGGATTTAGTATTTTCAATAAATTTGTAAAGTAATCAAAGTTATTTTTTACTTAAAGACCAGAGTTTCTCTTTCTCGTGACTAATTTTTTAAGTCTGCTTTTCCCTGTTTGTACAGCTGTGATAAGCTCACCGATCATCTTCACACTTTTTTTTTTTTTTATGGCAGCTTTGTGGAGTGTGTTTATGCGTCCTCGCAACGGGGGGGGGAAGAAAATGAGGTCGATGTGAGGGTAAGCAACCTTTTCAGGTCAACACTAGTTTTCTTTGACAAAAATAGAAAATGCTGCTCTCCCATGCCAAGCAGGCAGAAGTCTTTTTATTAACATCGTTCTCGTTGGTGCCAGTGTCTCATCATTTTATTAATTTTTGCCTCCTTTATTCCTGTCCAGGTGGCTTTATTTTTTATTTGAAAATGTCATCACCACGTCATTAGCAATGTGCTGTTACCTGACAGTAGGAAGGCTCATCCCCAGGCCATATGGCCCAGTTGAATCTACATGGTCACGGTGTAATCCCGTTGAAATGGCTTCCCTTTGCAATCAAAACCGAATTTCACACTCTCCCAAGATGGGGACAGCTCTTGTCTTCCCAGGAGTAATATAGATCTCCCCAGGCAGCCAAGGCCAATGGAAATGGCTTTCTTCTCCAGGCTAACAGAATGTGGGGGGTAGGGCTAGGAGGTCAACTTGAATGGGAAGAAGCTGTCCGGGCGGGGAACACTAGGGGAATCAAAATCCAAAGCAATTCTCTCCATTTAGCTCCTGTGGATGACCATCAGGGATGGTCAACCCAAGTAACTTGGATAAATAAATTTATGGAATACATGTATAACAGTTATGGGATAGGTAGCTTTTCTCAATTACTCAATGCTGTCATTTCTAGAGTTAACTATTTGGTACTCTTCTCCCCCCCACACACACAAAGAAAGGTCATAATGAATGGCCCGCCCATGCACTGATTTCTATCAAAGCCATCTTATTGTTTGAGTCTCAGAAATGTTAAGCAAACCTCTCATTCCATTCTAGTCTCCTGCGTGAGAATCGCTAATAGGAGTAAATATGACCCCAACTTCAATGTCTCTGGTGAAGTCAGACAAGCTGAATGCGAGAATCAATGACTCTTTCCCCCTGTTTATCGCATTTATTGTGCTGGCCTGGTATTTCGTTGCATGTTAAAACTTCTGAATCACATAGGCATATTCTCACACAAATACATATTGTACATTGAACGCATTTGCTGCTTTGAGTAAACCAACACCAATTGGCAATATCGTTTGTGTAAAGGGTGGCAATATGCAACAATTTGCATGGAAGTTGATTGACTGCTGATGAAATCATAATTGATTCAACCTTCTGAACTCCACGGGAGAAAACAAAATCCAATGCAGTTTTCCTTCTATCGATTTGTCCTGAGGGAAGAATCGTGTACATGCAAAACGGGTAATAAAAGGTTTCCATTGGTTCATGTGTTGAACATAGCAAAAAAGGAAAAGAAAGAAGCTTTTGCAAAAAAAAAAAATAGACAGGGGAGCTAAAATGTCACCCCACATTCAATCACCATGGAAAGTGACATTATAGAAAGCAAAAGGGTCATAAAAATATGACCACTGGATTGTGAATTTCCGTCTTACCAAGCCAACTGTGAGGGATGGGGTCAGCATGGTGTTTTCCACTGCTGTATCCTGGGGGTTTAGGAAAGCCTCTGGAAAAGTATCTGTGGATTTAATGATAAAATCAATGAACATTTATATTATAAAAGTGATAGATACAATGTTTCTATATGAAATATTTCATCAGACGTTAGCTGTTTTCATCAGGGAATGACTGTCTTCCTTGTCCTTATGGATCATTATATACCATAGATATGTTCCCAGGTGGGTAAGTATGAGTCTGCATCATTTTAAAAGTTGGAATGCAGGGCCTGCAAGACGGCTCAATAGGTAAAGGCATTTGCAACTGAGCCCAGGAACCTGAATTTGAGCCCCAGGCCCCACATGGTGTAAGGAAAGAATACAGCAATCTGTCCTCTGAGGTCACATTGTGGCATGTCTAGGCCCACATATACCCACAAAATAAATGTAATAAAAATTATGGAATTACCAGCCATTATCAGAGAAGCTTCCTCCTGCAGCTGGTGGGGACAAAGATAGAGACTCACAGGCAGACATGACCCAGAGAATAAGAGACCTTGGAACACACAGCCCTCAGTGAGATGTATCCATCAAATCCCATTAGAGCTCAGCGAACCTGGTGGAAGAGGAGCCGGAGTCTAAGAGCCAGAGGGGACGGAGGACATCAAGAAAACAGGGCCCTTCAAATCCACATGTGCAAAACTCACATAAGCTCACAAAGACTGAAGCCACACGCACAGGGCTTGCACGGATCTGCAACAGGTCCTCTGCACGCATACGTGGCTTCCAGCTGAGTGTTCTCACATGGTTTCTCAGTGTGTAAAGGAGTGGGTCTCTGATTGGTTTGCCGTCTCTTGGGCTCTTTTCCCTCTTTCGGTTTGTTTTGTCCAACTCTGATATGGTAGTTTTTGTCATATTTTATCTTTTATATTTTAAAAACTGGGTGAATGAATCAATGAACACACAGCTCCTGGGATAACAGTTAGTAACTGAATCGTGACTTACGCTTGCTGAGCAAGGGACGGTTCGTCTTCTCCAGTAGAGCAACAGTAGGAAAATCAACCACTCCAGGACAGGCCTTAGAGTCAAGAGCAGTTGACCAACATGTAACGGACTACACAGTTTTTTTGTGTGTTTTTATTTGGTTATAGTTTGGTTGTGTCTTTTTTTTTTTTTTTGGAGGTGAGTGTTTGTTTTGTTTTCTTTGTTTTGTGGGAGTTCTGTTATTGTACTGGGGTTTTATTTGTTTGTTTGTTGAGAAGGAACTGAAAGTTGGGTTGTAGGGAGGCGGAGCTGATCTGGAAGGAATTAGAGAAGGGGAAGAATATGATCAAAACATATTTAAGTTTAAAAATTGTTTTAAATAATCAAAACTAATGTCATAAAATTCTTTGCAATTACATATAATTTGAGAGCATGTAAATAATTGTGTGAACCAATATTTTAAAGTTTCAACTACCTTCATGTTTTTAGCAATGCAAAAATTATCTACAAAAATACTGTCTGCTGTCTCTGTTTTGAACTTGTCTGATTTTTCCCCCCATAATCAAGTGCCCAGAATTAGCAAATTTGTTGTCATTTTTAGATGACCTCTGGTAATGAATGAGCCACTCATGGGAGTAGATACCCTACTTAGGTGTCACCCAGCAAATTCCCCAATTTATGTGCCTAGTGAAAGAGGGTAGCGTTGCCGAGGCTGTGGAAATGGGCTTCAGTCAGGCATCTTCCCCTTTACTGCAGCAGGAGGAAGTGGTTGAGAGAAGTGTTTCAACTGCTTCCAAGGAGTGGGCGTTTCTCTGAGAAGTGGAGGTATGAGTGAGTTTTGGGCCCTGGAGCAGAGCTGACCCCAGCTTAGTCTACCCGGAGCTAGAACAATCGGTCTGGTCATTGTGCTTTTTCCATGGGTTTTGAATGCAAAGAACTCACTACTAGTTTGTAGTGATTGTAGTCATGATTGGCATGACTCTGCGAGCTCTCTGGTGTCCACCTGAGCTGTCCTAGGTAAGATGCTTGTGTGGGAGAGGCCAGGATGTTGCTCATCAGGTCAACCTGAATGTCAAGCATTTTTGTAACCTGAGAGTATTCAGAAGACATATTGGCATAAAGTACCATCTCCGTTTATCTTGTCCATCCTTAACTTTGGCCAGTAGTCCATGAAGTGATAGTTGTGAATCTGAAAGGCAAAGATTAGAGAAAAGACAAAGAGGAAAGAGAAGAACTTGAGATAGACCGAGATGTCTGGAAACTAAAACATCACACAGTGAACTGGTGTAAAAAGGAGAAATTGAACAAGTTTGGCACAAATAAACATGTTTGGGATTATATGGTAGCCTTTCTTTCTCTCTCTCTCTCTCTCTCTCTCTCTCTCTCTCTCTCTCTCTCTCTCTCTTTCTTTCTTTCTGTTTTTATTGATGTTTGGAAGCCAACTGATCAGTAGGTAGTATCAGAAACAGATCCTGTTGTCAATCCTGGAGTTTAGGAACCAAATCTCAAAGATTTCTTTTTTTTACCAGTGTCTGATTAAGTGAGAATAAGAGTTATCTCCTAAATCTCTAGCATGGTTCTCTGAATGCATCTTCCTGATGCCTGTGGTGAACATCTGTAATCTGACCCACTCTAAGATGTGAAGAGGGTATCAAGAGTAGCACCCCATTCAAACACCCAGGGTTCACTTTCTCCTAACGAAGCAGTCGCTTTGTGGGGTTTCAATTCTCTCTTCCATGAAATGGGTTGATGATGGCTCCACCCACCTCACTATGGAGAAGTGAGCAACAAACAAACTGATAACTGATTCTCGACCTGGAACCACTTAGGGGTCTCTGTAATACTCCGAACACGGTCTCCGCTTTAAACTTGAACAGCATCGGCAGTGGGAACAGCACAGTATCGGCACCCATGGGAGCGTTCCCTGTAACTCAGCTATAGTTCAACATGTGTGTTTCATAGATGGTGTTGCATGCATGCGTGCATGGAATAGGCTTTCTTGATACATAAAAATAAAAAAGATTGACTCCTATTTCATTTTCAATTGACTTTTGGGGGCATCTCCAACAATCTCATTCAAAATGCTTTCATAGTTAATTTTGTTCTGCCTTTACCATGGTCCTATACCTATTATTATTTTCACTTATGCAAATAAGGATTCATCTAGTGAACTGATCCAAACTGGATCTCTTGATTCAAAATCAAATGTCTTCCAGAACAAAATAATGTTGAAAGAAAATCCTTCCTTCTTTTCTTCCCTCCTTCTTTCCCTCCCTCCTTCCTTCCCTTTTTTCTTCCCTTCACAAGCTCATTGACTGTCAAGCATCCTGTGCCCAATCCTATTCTACACGAGGGGATGTTCTTAACACATTCGTTAGCTTCCTCCTAGCTCTGACAAAACACCTGATAGAAATAACATAAGAAGGGGAGGGAGGTTGCTCTTGGCTAACGTTTTCACGGACACCAGTCGGTCATGGCGAGGTGGAGCATGGGGTGGAGCACGGTAGCAGGACTAACTTTTGTCCGTGGCAGCAGGAACATGATGGCTGCAAACAGGAAGTAACCCGCTAGATCAGAAGTAAGACTGACCTTTGACCTTTAACTCTCAAAGCCTATTCGTTAAGGGAGCAAAACCCTTCTATTTTCTGCTCGCTCCAGGCCCCAAAGACTTCACAACCCCCGCAAACAGCACTACCCACTGAGAGATCCAGTATTCAAACACATATTCCCATGGTGGGGGAATCTTATATTCAAACAATGGCACTCGGTACTGTGCAGAAAATGGCCAAGAACATGCTTCTGGATAGATAGGTCATGCCTTCAGAAGCACATGCGTGTCGTAGTCTACAGAATTTGGAGTTAGGTAAACCTGAGCTCAAAGTCAGTCTCTGTCACCACCCGTAGCTGTGTATCGCCTCGCTGGCACACATATACTAGATGCTAGAACAATCTATCATTTTAAGGGACTGCTCCAATCATAAACAAAATAAGATGCCTGGAGAATACAGCCATTGCCAGACATGGCGGTCCACACATTTAATCCTAGCATTATGACACAGAAGCAGGCAGATTTCTGTGAGTTCAAGGCCAGCCTGGTTTACATAAAGAGTTCAAGGATAGTCATAAAGAGTTCATAGGATAGACAGACAGACAGACAGATAGATAGGTAGATATAGAGTGAGAAACCCTGTCTCAAGGGGTGGGGATGAACAAAAGAATATAGTTGTGCATGAATATTTAACCTTTCCCTTATAAAAACAACAAACAAACAAACGAAAAGGTTCTACTTCACAGCCTTGGTGGACAAGAGCTGTCTACTTGCAAGACTATCTATGTGGCACCTGTGGACGCTGGGGACATCTCTTTGCGCCTAGACTCTTAACAGAAACAACACTCCCTGGACCCCCAGCTCCTTTGGCTTGCAAATCCTTGCTCCTTTGGCTGGCGACTTCAAGGGGTGGAGGGCCAATGTGCTATGGCAGTTTGTCTGTGCAGCACCTCCTGACAGGCCGGGAGAGGAAGGCGTTAATGCTTTCTGACAGGCGACCTCTAATTGTGGGAGCTTTTCTTCTGGGGCTTTCTGTGAAATTCTGACTTAGGCGAGCAGCATGAGGAAACGCTGGGGCACTGAGCAGGGCTCGCCCCTACCCTGAGCTAGGGAGCAAGTGAGTAAGCTGGGGGTGGGGGTTGGCTCAGGATTATTCATGAAGACTTTTCAGCTGGTTTTGTCTTTTAACTAACCTTTGAGTTTGATCAGAAGGCTGGCCGGCCTCTCTTTTCGCCAAAGGCTCTGCTGGCACCTGGACAATGGAGACAGACTGTTTTTCTAGTAAAGAAAGATAGCCCGGGGAGGCCGAGCTGTGTGGACTCGGTGAGGGGAGGGAGCACGCAGCCTTTACTTCTGTCTGGATAGGGGAGGTTGTTGACAGAATTCACAGCCCCCCCCCCCCCAACACTGAGGCCACCCTTCGGTCTGCCGCCCTCTCCACTCTCAACAACTCTATCTCTGCCAGTGCACATAGTGGGCTGATCTGATTTTCCCATTGGAGTCCCAAAAGCCATGGTTCTCTGCAGCCATCTTCCTTTGCTCTCTCTTCCCCTCCACACTCCTCCCCTCCTTCTTCCAATGGGGCTTATTGGATGAAACAGCTCCTGTGTAGAAATGTTTGATTTTGCTGCTGAGACTTTACACCGGAAATGGTGCCTGGGGGGGGGAGGTGGCGCGGGGGGGGGGTAGGTGAATGGGGAGTGGAGGGAGAAAAGGGTGGCGTCGTTAACATGGGTGGTTCCTGAACGGTGCAGCTCAAGTGCTTAGGTCTTGGGGCCACAGAGCAGAAGGATCGGCTATCCTGTGGGGTATGGAGTTGGGGCTAGGTCTCCCGGCAGGGACAGGAGTAAGGGAGGTGGTCATTAAGTGCCCTTGTTTCGGGCAGGTGGGGAGCTTTTGTCTCCTGCATCCACATCCGGTGCTGGACAGCCCAGACTCAGGGCTCAAACCTTTTACGTGGCAGTTAACAGAAAGTGACTCACTTAGAGAAGCGTGGGTTGGTGGCTTTCCCCCCAGCTCATCCCCAAAATAGCCTAGCTAGCCACCGCATCAAAGGCCGCTTTGTGAGCCGCTGGCCGCCTGCAGAGGGGCGCGCGCTGCCGGAGGTTCTGGGAGCGCATCCCACTGGGCTCTGCAACCTCTAGCCCTCATTCTCAGTGCCCTTCTTCATTTCTCTCCCCCCCTCCCTCTCTCCTCCTCCTTCTCTCCTTCCTTCCCCTTAACCTCTCCTTTTCCTTTTCCTCTCCGTAATGCCTCCTTTCCTCCAACTCCTTTGATCTGGGTCGCACCACCTACTTATTCCTCTTCTTACCTCCCTGGCGAGCTGGTCCCCAGTCTGCTCTCCCTTCACCTGACCCCCACCTCCCTTGCTCACTCTCTCCGGATCAGGTAGCCCCACACGTCCCCGGCGCAGGCAGCTGACAGCGGACGCATGCCTGCAGCCAATCAACTCCCGGATGCGCTGCAGCTTGAATAAATCATTAAGCCCGACACGCGCTCAGGGCTAGCGCTGCACACTGCAACTTGCTTCCTGCCATTAACCTACACACCCTCTTTTGTAACAACCTAATCTTGCATACAAAGGAAGAACGCATATAACTTGGACCCGCGCTAGAGCCAAGCCAGTGTCACACGCAGCGAGGCAGGAACGTTAGTATCAGGAAATGCATTTACTTCCCTCCTTCTGCCTCTGTAACCTAGGATTTCTGGGAGAAATCTGAAAACAGTCGCTTCTCGGCCAAAGAATGGAGGGAAGTTCAGAGGTTTCAATGCAATAATAAAAGAGAAACACGCGATCATTAGCTTTAGCATATGAGAGAAGCATCCTTCGCCTTTTGTTTTCTGTTAAGTTGAATTAGACACACTTTCTAGAGTGCATTTATTGACGATTCAAATAATGACAACGAAGACCTAGAAATGTTAACTCGATGTCATCATAGCCAATACCCTTTTAAGTGGGGATGTGGGTGGCCCCACCTACCTCAGTCTTTGTTTACCTTATCTGTATGTCCCAGCACCACCTCTGGTACCTGGTTCAAAACCATCACTGGGAAAGGAGGCGGTTGAAAACAGCCCTTGGCAGCTCTGAGTCCCTTTCATTTGGTATCCATTCCTGTTAAAGCTATTATTATACTCCACTGTCATGAAACGTATAACTAACTTCTTTTTCAAACTTTGAGGTAAGTCGTTGCTCGTCCGAAAGATGGAGTGGTTTTTCCAGAGATGGTGAAGAGAGTACATGTCAACCTTAGAAAGTCTCTTACTTGAACCCTGAAAGATCTTACACAAAGCAATCTATCCAGTAGATTCAGAAGCATGGCTGTTAAGAAACGGTTGGGGCAGCAGAAGAAACCAATCAGTAACTGTCCTTCCTTAAAGGGGCAAAGGAGATCAGGCAGGAATACATTTGGGTGAGGGCAAGGGAGCCCAGAGAGGCAGCACCTGAACAGCAGAGAGTAGTAACTACAGGCAGCTGCTTTTCCTCACCTCTGAGCCTGCAAGGAGAAGGCTTGTTATTGAGCATCAGAAACTTTAATTACAGCACTCTGGAGGCAGAGGCAAGGGGATCTTTGTGAGTTCGAGGCCAGCTTGGTCTACAAGAGCTCAGGCTCCAAAGCTACAGAGAAACCCTGTCTCCAAAAAACCAAAGGAAAAAACAAAACGAAACCCTGACAAGCTATGGCCTTAGATCAGGAGCATACACTTCCAGAGCATGCGAATAAGAGAATTAGGGATACCCCAACCCATCTCTGCTCCTACTCTGTGACCTTCTTCTCATGCCTTTCCCTGTCAAAGAGCAACAGATCTCTGGCGACGGGCTCTGTGTCGGCTTGCTGAGACACATGGGCAGAAAAAGACAGAGAACGAATCTGGATGTGAAAGGTGACAGACATGGCACATCACTGGAACACCGCAGACCACCCAGATTCTCTTCTCCAAACCACTGTGTTCTGGCACCAAGGAGGTGCTAATGAACACATCAGGTGAGGTCTCTGTCCTTATGCATGAGCATCCATGGCAAGCTACAACAGTCTAAGGAGCACAAATACATAATTTTCACATTCGTGGTTAAATCCTAGGGAGAAGGGTAGACTATAGAAAGTGGCCAACGGGTGGGTGGAAGATAGGGTGATCTGGGAATGTGTCTCAGAGGCATGACGCCAGCTGGGGTTTCTAAAAAAAAGTCACCTTTGACCTGCTTTGACTCTGAGAGATCATTCTGTGTGGGTTGTTGGTGCAAACCCAGCATGGATGGTGATTCAGACACATTGATTAGCCCTTTAGATGGGAAGAGGCACTCAGGAATAGTTAGTTAAAAGGGGCATGCAATTTCCACTGTAAGGACATTTACTAGATCCCTTTAGTGGACCCACTGTGGACACCAAGGAATCAGGTTGTTCCTTCCCACCCTGCACAAGGTCTAGTGGAGATGCATGCCCCCCCCCCACCGGGTCAGCCCTGCCCATGCCAGCCCTCCTCTCCTTTGACTGTCTAGGTAGAAGACAGTATATATTCACTGCCTGATAGATCTACCTGGGTAGTTTCCCATACAGAGATTCCCACTCCCAGAGCTGAAGGGAATTTGGGAGGTGAGGCATATGGCCCAGTAGCTAAGCCAGGCTGAGGAGTAGCTATGCAATCAACCCCCATCCCTCTACCTCTCTCTCTCCCTCCTTTCCTCCCTCACCCCACTATACCCTCTAGCCTCCCCCCCCCCGCCCCTGCGCTCCCTGTCTATTTATTTCAGGCCAGTTTCCAGCCTTAACTAGTGGTCGTGGCCCCCAAGGCTGTTTAGGAATAGGTAAGATCTCTCAGTCAATAATGCAAACCAAGTCTTCCCCAGAGAGCCCCCCAGGGAAGGCTTAAAATGGGGCGGAGGGTGCGCGATTGCTGGCCTCTGGGGTCTACATTTTGTATTTCGCTGACAGCCCTAAGCCCGCCGCGCAGCCAATGGGCAGCGGTGATTTATGGAGCTGACTAACGCTGGCTGAATGCGGCCTGTCAGAGCGCTGTGAATGGCTTCCCTTCGCCGCACAAGCCCCGGCTTTGTGTTGCTAAGCGATTAGAGCAGATGTAATGAGATTTTGCCCATTCCTAGCTTTGGCAAAATTGTGTGTGTGTGTGTGTGTGTGTGTGTGTGTGTGTGTTTTGTGAATTTTCGGAGTTTGCCTTCACATTGTGGCAAACAACCCGCTAACTTTGCTCAGAGTTTAACCGATATTTCACATTCTGAAGAGGGTAAAAGAACACCTGTCCTTGCAGGCAAAAGAAAAAGAAAAAAATCTCTTTGGTGGGGGTTGCAACATTTATTGTAATGTTGTACTCATTGCCATAAATGACTCGCAACACTTTCTCTGCATACCTTAGGCAGCTAAATCAAATGGAAAAGGGATGGGGTGGGGGTGGGGCTGAGGCAGAGGGGAGCGTCTAGTTCTGGTCTCCCAAACAACACAAAAGCAAAGCCAGTACTACAGAAGCATTGCTTCCCCCAAGTAAGCTCTAAATTGGCCCACTGCTGGCAGAAAGTCCGATTATTTATGGCGATGGGGAATTTACTGATTTTTTTTCCCCTTAATTACGCCCATCTCTATGAAAGGGACTGAAGCCTCCATGTGCATTCTATAGAGGGTCATTTAGCAAAATGACATCAGACGCTGTGGCATGCTCCACGCATAGCGGCTTTCAAAAATGGTTATTCTGTGCCCCTAAATGGTATAGATATACCAACACGGGCTAGATTTTTAACTCTGGAAAGACGCGCCTGCTCCCCGCTCTTTGTTGGGTTTTGTAAGATGCATTTTGCGCCTGGTTTTCCGCTTGGCTGGAGACAACGCAAACTGAATCTGCAAGTGATACAGGCAGCGAGCAAGGAGCCTGCTCGAGGTCGAGTAGGATTCCGAGCACGTCCTTGGTAACTGACAAGAAGCGAGCCAGCCAAAACCCCACCAATTTCTTTTTGAATCTTGGTAATTGGGTACTTTTACACGCTGCTCACGCTACGGGGATAGAGTCACAGCTTTAGATAGGCCTGAGTCTCAAAGCGACCACACATTTGTACTACATTTACATACTCAAGTCTAATTCTGTCTGCAGGGAATTTGTATCATATGGGTCTTTTGCCTCAACACAGGCTGCAAAGTGTATATATTGGAGGAAAATATCTATAAATTGGGTGGGGGGAGTGTGTGCCTAGAAGTGAGTGCAGAGGAGTCCACTCCACCCCTGAAGTTTGTTTGTGGACAGGGGACCTCCATCCCAACTTTCAGCACTATCCTTCCAAACACCCAACCTTCCTTCTCCCTGTGGTGAAAACCTCAAATGGGCCACGAGTGGGGGAGAGGAAGGAGTGTCCCTTCCCAGGTGACTGTTTTGGGGATATTTTTAAATGCATAGTCTGTGATGGGGTGACACACCTATGAATTGCCATTGATTTCCCTGGAAGTTGTCTATATGCACGGTGAATAACAGAGAAGAGACCCCACACACAGCCATCACCAAGTTACCACTGGAGTGGGACTGGCTGGACCACTTATCCCCCTCCGCTGCTCTGCAACTGAGCACCCTTGGCGCCACTCTCCCTCCCTTTGAGTATTTTGATAGCTTAGCCAGGAGCATCAGAGCCAAAGAAGACGTAGAGGCAGCTGGTCATTTTCTCTCTCTTGCTCTTTTTTTATATAAAAAAGGAAAAAAGTTTTATTACAAAACTAGCTTGTATGTATAAAACAGGGTTATACACGTTTTTGTAAGTTTGTAATAAAACAGTAAGGGAGGAAAAAAAAAGGCAGTGGTAGAAATTTCCAAAAGGCAACCCATGGAAACCAACTGGCCGCCACTTTGCGTTTGGACAGTAGCTGCATGAACTTTGTTCTTCTTGAACAGTTTTTTAATAACATCATTAATACATTAACAACGTTTCTAGGAAGTAAGACACATCGGTGCTGAAGTCATTCTGGTGGCACTTAAATCTCACCTACGAAGGGAGTTCCCTACGAAACCACAACGTGGGGGGGGATGGCAGTTGTAAGACGGACTACAAAGTATGCAGAGGTAATTGCATTACGTGTTAAAGTATCAAGATATACACATTTTAAACCATTTGTACAAAACTTCTATAAATTTTCTCTCTCTTTCTTATGTACAAAAATATCTTAATATATCCCCAAACTGGTTAGGATAGATACAAATAGATTTTTTTCTTATAATAAAAAAATTCACAAAGATTGGAAGCATTCTCTGATGAAAACAGAAGCAAAGACAGTGGGAGAGAGAATTAGGGCTTGTGGGAGGAGGCCACCAGGATAGGGGAAAGATGTCCAAGAACCGAGTATGGTTTAGCATGGCTGCTTTACCGCAGGCAAATGCCCACAGCTCGCTGGGATAGGGCTTACTAAGGAAAGACATCAACCCAGTCCAAAGGGCTAGGACTTGGTTTGGGCAGAGGGCAGAGGGCGAGAGGTGAAGGCACTGGCAAGTGCTTTCAACCCTGCCTGTTAGTGGCTGGCTGGGAGTTACTGAAGAGCCTATGGCTCTCTTGCTCTAGGAAAGGAAGCCACTGCTTTGCACACCAGCTGAGACTTGGGCTTAGGTTCAGCTGCTAGTCACTCATTCGTCTCCGAGAATGATTGGAGTGCAGAGATGCTATTTGCAGCCCAACCCTGTTTGCTGAGAACGTTGCCCCTGGAGGTCGTCCTTCTGGTTTGTGTTTTCTTCTTTCTCCATTTGTTTCTTCTTCCCCCTCAATGTCCTTGGCGAGACACACTAAAGATGCAGGATCTGCTGTCACCCTGTAACAGAAACAAGATGGGTGAGTGTGAATTTGGAGGGCAGCAAAAGAAGATGTGAAGGCTTGGGGTGGGGGGAGTCTGTTAGGTAAAACATCTCTTTGGACAAGTTCCAGGACTCAGTCCCCAGGGTCTCTGATCCTCACCTCTACCCTCCATCCCTTGGAAACTTGGGCAAAGCCACTTTCGGCGGGGGAGGGGGTGGGGTGGGGTGGTCAATACTGAGGCTAACAAACTAGGATTTGGAACATTTGGAACAGACACACTAACAACAACAATAACCCCTCCATGTTCCTTTCCTGGAGACAACCTCTACCCTCCATGTACCCTCAAAAAGGGGGAAAGGGGCTCAGGCGAGAAATGAAACGTACCTGCTTCTAAAGTCCATCCCCAGCAGGGGTCGGCAGCGCCTCAGAACCAGTTGGTGAAGTCCAGCAGCTCCTGTTCCTCTGGGCTGAGAGGGTCGTAAGATCCCTCGTCGGAGGAGTAGGATGAGACCGGAGAACCCGCCATAGAGTTCATGTCGTTGGAGTAGTTGGGGGAGATGGTGGGCGAAAGGACGCCCGCCTGGAAGGCGGCGCTCACCGCGTCGTGCTCGTCCAGCAGCTGCTGCAGAGCGCGGATGTACTCGACAGCCGAGCGCAGCGTCTCCACCTTGCTCATCTTCTTGTTGGCCGCTCCGTTGGGGACGTGCTCCCGGAGGGTGGCAAAGCCCAGGTTGACCAACTTGACCCGGTTGCGCTCACGCTCGTTGCGGCGCGCCACGGCGGCCGGCTGCTGCTGCGGCAGGCTGTAGCCGAAGCCGCTGAAGTTGAGCCGGCGTTTGCAGCGCATCAGTTCCGGAGAGGACGAGCGCTGGCGCTTGACCTGCTTGGCCGCTGACTTGTGACCGCCCCCTGAGGGCTGGCCGTCGGCCACTGGGCTCAGCTGCGGCGCCTGCTGCGGCTGCGGTTGCTGCTGCTGCTGCACGCTCTGCGCTGCTGCTGCTGCTGCTGCCGCCGCCGCCGCCGTAGCAAAGAAGCAGGCGGCAGGCGGCAGGAAGGGCTGCGGGGGCTGCGGCTGCTGGCCGGCTCCGCTCTCCATCTTGCCAGAGCTCTCCATGCCCGGTCAAAGAGTCGCGGGAAAGAGCGAGAGGAGTGCGAGGAGTGCGCGGGGAGGACGCGGAGCTTTATGGGGACGCGGGGCTCGGAGGCACGATCAGAGGGGGTGAAGAAAAGGAGAGAGGAGGAACGGGCCCCGGAGGAAAGTTAAAAGAGAAGAAACGCGCGGAAGGCCGCGGAGTTCTCCAGCTGCGGCGGAGGAAGGTGCCTAGGCGATTCTCTTCCCTCTGCGCCGCCTCCTCCCTCCCCTCCTCCCGCCGCGGTTGGCTTCGGGAGCCTCGCGTGGCGCTCGCGTGTGCGGCCGCCGCCGGCGCCTTCTCGGTATTAAAAGAAAAGGGGAAAGGGAAGGCTGCAGCAAAAGTCAGTGCTGAGCGCGCTCTGCCGGGTCGTGCCGCTGCGGTGCTGCGCTCTCTTGCGCCCGGTCTCCCTGGCTCCAGCCTGGGTCGAGCCTGATTCTGGATTATTTGGTTAACCCCCTTTCTTTCTAATTCCTCTTTCGCCCCCAATTCGCCCTCCCTGATCTGCTCCCAGCCGGTACGCCGTCCACGTTCCCTGGCCAGAAGTGAGAGAGTGTTGGGCGGCTGCGGTGCGGCCGCCTTTTCAATGGGACACCCAGCCCCACGCGCAGCCCTGGCCCCGCCTCGCCCCCCACTCCCCACTGCTGCTGCGGGCGGCTGCAACCCCCACCCCCTCTCCCCCCCCCCAGCTCCCTCCCTCCTCTCCTCTCCCCCCCCCCTCCTCCGGTTGCCCGCGCCCGCTCCTTGCAAACTCTCCATTCAGCCGGGTTTGTTGTTGCAGTGCGTGCGCCTGGCGCGTGCCGGACTCCCGGCTGAATAAACAGGCTGCGCGCTCGGGGCGGTGACTCAGGGCGCCAGGGGGTGGCTCTAGAAATGGGGACCTTCTTCTTTTTAAAAAGGGTAAATGGCTCTGGGACTTGGGGTGCCTAGGTGGAAAGTCTAGAGGGAAAGTGTCTTTGGAGTCTACTGAGAACTTGGAAGAAAATGCACTGAAGGATTCAGGGGAAAAGTAGCAAAGGAACCTCACACAGGTGGGGAACTGGGGTTCTGTTTTTTTTTCTTCTCTCCCCAGGTCTTCTGGAGGATTATTTGACGGCCCTAAAAAATAAAAACAGACTTGCAATTAGGTTTAGAAAAATGGAAGGGGAGAGACCTTGCAGACAGTGAGTGGCATATGGTGGCTGTTGAGTTCTAACCCCTTGAGTTCTCTCACTAGCGTTGTTGCGCTAGATCAGTGCTACCCTCTCTGAGTCGCCTTTGCTTCTGTACGGTTGCATTTAGTGGGCGCTGCCATCCTATCCAGCTTCAAGCATAGGATGTGCTGGATCCAACTCGGCAAGAGTGGAGAGGCGCTAAGAAGCTGAGGCAGGAGAGTCCTAAGTTGGAGGCTAGCTTGAACTACACAACTACACAGTGAGATATCCCTCAGCTTTAAAAAAGCGGTGTGAGTGTGTGTGTGTGTGAGAGAGAGAGAGAGAGAGACAGAGACAGAGACAGAGAGACAGAGAGACAGAGAGAGAGGTGCAGGTGGTCAGTGGTTTAGGAACCTGTATACAGGTTCTCGGGGTTATCTAACGCTGGCCCTCTGTAACACCTGCCACTCCTCAGAAGATGCTTTCTAGACTAGCTGCGAAAGGAGAGCGCTCCGGGATATTCCAAACCGCTGCAGCTGCCGGGAATTGAAGGTGACTGAGTTTGGGCAAACGGAAAGGCTTCCTTCCTTGTCCCGGTCTGCCGCAGCCGTCTCGGAGGCCTTGGCGCAGCCTTCAACCCGCCCCAGGCGTGTGCCTGGCGGGTCGGTGGCAGGCGACTGGGAGCAGAGCCCGCTGGGGCCGTGTGCTGGCACCGCGAGAGAGGGGGAGGCGCCTGCGGCGGCGGTCACCCTGCCGCTGGGACAGTGCCTGCCCAGGCGCCCTTCCTGGGCTTAGGCCTGGCATTCTCTGTCCGAACCAAGTCCAGCTTAGAAACGCCAAGCACTGCAGGCAAAGGTCTTAGACTGCTCTGGTAACACCCTGGGCTGGTCTCTAGTCGCGTCTACATAGGCAGAACCAAGCCTTTGGCGGTCCTCTGGTGGATTTGTTCAGAAGTCCTCTGGGCTGATGATCAAGATCTGGAGCGCAGTAATGTCTATGGTGAAGTACCAGGATAATGGCATCTAGTTATCGTGGTTATTATTATTTTAGTTATTATTGGAACCATTTTTTTTTTCAGTGTCTTACTACATAGCCAAAGCCTTGAGCTCTTGGCGATCTTCCTCCCTTAGCTTTCCCAGGACTGAGATTTTTGAGCATTGGTCACAACTTCCCGTCAGGATAATTGCTTCAAAGGGTCCACGAGGATGTTCCAGAGAGATGTCCTACACATGCGTGGCTAATTAAGAGTGTTCTTGGTGGAATAGTGGTAACCACGTGCAGAAAGAATGGCCGACTTCCTAACTGAATCCCACATCTTACCTTGGCTATCTCTTTGTATAGGAACGGTTTGGGGGAGCGCAGGATGTGACCACCAGTTCTGCAATCCTTCCCACTCTGGCAGCCATAGGCTCTACCATAGCCCGCTTATTGACCTCTGGGAGTCTGAGTTCCCTCACCTGTACCATGCCCTGCCCCTGCCCACAGAAGCAGGGACTGGATTGGTGAGAAGTCATTCTCCAGTATCCATCTAGGACATGAATTGTGACAGGGTGTGTAGGTCACCTTTCGGTCACAGCTATGAAATGCCCGAGGTGCTCTGCCAACAGGAGAGGTTTGTGTTAGCTCACAGTTTTAGAGGTCTCAGTCTGTGATCAATCAGCCCCTTTGTTGAGCCAGTGTGAAAAGGTATATCATACTGAAATGCATAGAATGGCTAAAAACTAGTCCTAGTATGGCCAGGGGAAAGGGGAGCAAGAGAAGAGTGCTGGTTGGTTGCTGTTGTGGTTGTTTGTTTTTGTTTGTTTGTTTTGTCAACTTGACACATTCAAACTTAGCCAGGAAGGCAGAATCTTCATTGAGAAATGAATCTTCACCAGATCGTCAATTCATAAGTCTATGGGGAAATTTTTTTTTGATTGATGACCGATGTAGAGTGGAAGAGCCCGGCTCACTGTGGGTGCTGCCACCCCTGGGCACATCCTCCTGGGTTGTATAAGAAAAGAGTCTGAGCAAAACCACTGGGTGCAAGCCTGTAGGCAGAGCTCTTCCTCGGCCTCTGCTTCTGCGTGGAGCTGCGGCTCTGTCTGTCTTTCATCCCTTATGAACTGAACGGCAACTGTGCCGTAAAATAACCCTTTCCTTACCAAGTTGCTTTAGGTCACGGTCTTTATCATTGCAATAGGAACCCAACTACAGTGCTGTGACAGGCCTGCCTGCACTCTTCTGGGAGGATTTAGGGATGACTTTGGAATGTCAGGCTTGAAAAGTCATTGAGTGCTTATAGCTTCATGCCCTGTTGTGGGAGCTTGAAAGACAGGGATGCTGGAGAAGAGATGGAGGTGGTAGAGACCTGGCTTGTAAAACTTTGCAACGAAGCAAAGACAACTCGAGTGAGTTTGAATTAAGAATCTGTGGCTCTGGTCAGCTGGGGCTAAAATATCAACTGTGATGAACAAGAGGCCAGAAACACTGAAATGAACTTTTGTTTTGCTGGGACAGTCCATGTTGGTCATCTAAAGCTGGAGCTTAGAAGTCAGCTGCAGCTAAGAAGAGACCAGTATCATCGAGGGACAGGACAGCACATGGGAACTGGGGACCAGAGGGAGCCAAGGCAGTTGAAGATGGTAATGCGTAAGAGCCACCCAGGTTATACAGGTTTTGAGGTCATGGGTGAGTCTTGGAGAGCAGCTGAAGCTTGGCACTGTATAGCAAGGCCAGAGTTTCTGAGGAGAAGCCTTTGGTGAAGGTTTACAGTAGAGACTCCAGCATGTTGACACTGTCAAGGGCAGCAGCAGCTGTGGCGTGGAATCCACCTGAGCCTATGACACAGGTTGTATGTGTTGTGTATGGCAGAACAAGAGAAGTGGGGACCAGAAGATTATGAGTGAGTCCCAGACGTTGAACACTAAGCTATTTTATATTTACTGAAGTTTGGCTTTGCTCTGATTTGATTAGGATGACAGTACCCCGATTCTTCTTTCTTGGAGCAAGTAATTATTTAACTTATTTTTTATTTACAGGAGTCCACAGTTGAGAGACTTTGAACTTTTAAATGTGTTTAGGGAAGAGCACACTGGCTGTCCAGTGCCACAGGACCAACCCTGAAAACATACATACAAGTAACACTACAGACTGAACAGGTTAGCATATTTGAATTTGTATGCAATACCAATTAATGAAGAAAGAGGCTATAAATTTGTATAAGAACGGGGTAGGGTATATGGAAGGGCTTAGGAGTTAGAAAGGGAAGGGAAAGCCAGGCGGTGGTGGCGCACGCCTTTAATCCCAGCACTCAGGAGACAGAGGCAGGCGGATCTCTGTGAGTTCGAGGCCAGCCTGCTCTACAAGAGCTAGCTCCAGGAAAGGCTCTAAAGCTGCAGAGAAACCCTGTCTCGAAAAACCAAAAAGAAAAAGAAGAAAAAAAGTGAGAAAAGAAAGGGAAGGGAAAATTCTTGTTATTAAAGTATAATGTCAAAAACAAAAAACAAAAAGATGTTAGATTTTTTTCAAGAAAACTTGGGCTTTTAAAGTATTGAAAACTTTAAGGCTGAGACTATGCTTATATTGCGTTATCAGTGGGAGATCTTGGTGATGAGCAAGAAAGGAAAGGCTATGGTTTGACAAATAGTGTGTTTGTGTGTCCAGTTGACAGCAGGTCACTTGTGCTGGTTGGTTTTGTCAACTTGACACAAACCCAGATGTATCTGGAGAAGGGGACTGTGAGTTGAGGAGAGGCCACCATCATATTGCTGCAGACAAGCCTGTAGGGCATTTGCTTGGTTAATTATTAATATGGGAGGCTCAGGCCACTGAGCGGTGCAGCCCTGGGCAGGTGGTCCTGGGGGGTAAAAGAGAAGCAGGCTGAGCAAGCCATGGGAGCAGGACAGTAAGCGGTGTTCCTCCATGGCCTCTTCAATTCCTGCCTTGAATTCCTGCCTTGGCTTCCTTCTGTGCCCTGTGACTCAGGCTATGTAAGCCAGAAAGACCTATTTCCTTCTTAAGTTTCTTTTGGCTGTGATGTTTTATGACAGCAATAGAAACCCTAACTCATCCTAACTCATGCCACAGTCTCCTTCAGGCCTCCAGGGACCTTAGAAGCTCCCAAGAGGCCCTACCTCTTAAAGACTCTACCATCACCCTGAAGGAAAAGCATTTAATACACGAAGCCTTAGGGAATATTTAAGATCCAAACTAACGCGGAGTGGGAGACTCGGTTCTTGGCATCCCGGAGTCGCACTGCGAAAATTGTTCTAACTACTGGGAATTCAATATCGTATCTCTCCGCCTAGCACTTAATGTTAAATAATTCCTCTTATTCTTGGTCAGTGATAATGCCGGTGAATCAGGGTGGCAGAAATAGGAACCACATTTTAAAGCACTAACAACGGCCAGGATATTAAATGCCGATCACGCAGTGTGGTCTTTCGCGAAAGGGGACACATATTCCATATCTACATCCTGTGGCTGTCTTGTCAACCAGTGGGTCGACTCTGAACCAAGTCCCCGGGTTTTTACTTGACCAGGTCACTTGAACAAAGTCCCATTTATCTGGACATGAAGGAATAAGATACTTCATACGAGAAGAACTGCATACCTTTATCCCAAATGGGGTGGAGGCACACCCTTCACCTATCTGTCTAAGCTGTTATGAGGATGAAGTCAGGAGTTGTTGATGAGTCTCCTTTGTAAAAAGCCCTATGGGTATCAGAACTGTGCCTTCATTCTGTTTGGTACCCAGAATATAGACATTCTAGGGAAAGGGGATGGTTTGTCTCATCTGTACATACAAGAAGGGACTTGATTTCTACACTTTTTTCTCATGTCATACCATCCGTGAGCTGGACCCTACTTTAGGTTGGACCTTGTCTGTATTCAGAGCCGAGATCCTGCGGGAGGAGAAGGCTCTCCTAGTGAGCCACAGGAACTGCTTCCTAGACGACCTGAGCCTGGCGCCTTTAGTCTTTTGGAATCTTCATTTTCAGAAACAATGGAAGGCCAGATAGGTGATACTTTGTTCATATACAGCTCAGAATCCTGTGACTTCTCTCTGTGGGAATGAGGTATGTCTCATCTCTTTGAAAATTTTCCACTTATGCTACATTTTTTGGGGTAGAACATTCAATACTAAAGACTAAACTAGGTTTTATTTTATTTTGTTTTAATTTTACGTTTTGTTTGTTTGGGTTTTTGTTGTTGTTTTGAGACAAGGTTCCCTGTGTGGCCCTGGCTGTCCTGGAACTCGCTCTATAGACCAGGCTGACCTCAGACTCAGAGATCCTCCTGCCCCTGCCTCCCAAGTGCTGGGATTAAAGGTATGGCTAAACTAGGTTTCCCATGGACTTTTTTTTTTTTTTTTAAAATAAAGTTGTGTGTATAGTGGATCTTAAATGAGGGGCAAAGAGGGAAAAAATGCAGTTGAGTCTTGGACTCTGATTTTAGTGCCGTCAACAATTTGAATCCCTGAACTTCAGGAGAAAAGAGGGTGCAAATAGACTCAGTTGCACAATACAGGGCCTCATTCCTGCAGGATAAGCTGCCCTATCCCCATGCTGGGGTCTATCCTAAGGGAAGAAGCTCTCCTACCCAGGAAAAAGGTAAGTATGTCCCTAAAGAATCTCTTCATGTTAGGCACCCCCTTTCTGAAGCCGCCTCGGGAAACCACTGGGCCTGAAGCAGAGGCAGCAAGGGCCCTCAGGACAGAAGACAAACCTCACTTGTGCCTTGGTTCTGCGTCTTGGTCACAACAGCCCGGCTTGCACCTGCACCAAGAACTCCAGACTTCTAATGAATCAATTCACTTTTTCAATATGTCTTAAAAAAGAAAAGTTGGAGAAAAAAAACAAAACAAGCACCAAGTATATTTTATTGTGGCTTTTTGGATAAGGAAGAAAGGTGGGGGCGGAGTAATTTGCAGGCACCCTCACAGGGTCTTTTGAAGTTCTCCAAATGAGAAGAACTAATGCTAACTCTTTATTTTTTTTCTAAAGCCCCATTTACATTATGATTAAATACCTTCCTTGGGTAAGCATAAAGAAAAGTCGTTAATCTATATAGCTCTCCAAAGAATCAATACATTCTAAACTTTTGTAGGATTTGTTACACTCTATTTTGTTGTTACAGTAGGCTCGCCCAGCTCTGTCTAGGCACATGGTTCTTCTTCCCTCCCCCTCAGCACCTCCTCCAAGAATGAAAACAAAGCCAAGGTCTTTCACCATAAACAAAACCAGCTGATTCTTCACAGAGAACCCCTGAATAGCTTGAGAAGGGGGGAGAAAACTTACAATAAATGGTGCATTTTTTTTCTCTGCTGGGTATAGCATTCAAGGATCAGGGCAGTATTCAAACAGAGGTCCATTTTTTTGCTCAGCAAGCGAGTTTAGAAAAGAAGCGTGGAGTCCATTCAGAGCCGCCCCCGCACAATCACGGGGCTCTGTGAAAACTATCTTCCATGCCTTGTCAGACTGTTTCTGGGGACCAATTAGCGCTTTGTTGCACGGCTTCTTTTGCTGCGTCTTTGAGCAGCAGGAAAAAGCGCTCTTGAGTCTCCCCTTATTTTGACCATTTCAGTCATTACTCGGTGTAATAATTAATATGACAACTGGACGCTCCAGTTTGTATAGAAACACCTCAGCGACAGGAGCGAGTTTGCAGTGGGTGGTAACGAGCCGCGCATCGGCCCCAGAAGCCACACACACAAAAAGGGAATGAATGGCGACAGAGAAAGAGAAGGAATAAAGATAAAATAGTTGGCACAACGCAGAGCGACATAAAACAGCCTGGGACGGAGAGAGGGAGGAGGAACCGGGACAATTAGAAGGGGAGGGGTAAACACCCTACGGAGGTTAACTTAGTTTGAAACTGTTTTGTGAATAGAACCGTGGACGTGAGTGGCCAGATTTCAGCCCATTGCCCCCGCCCCCCCCCCCCCCGCCCTTTTTTGAACCATTTTGGAGGAGGGGGTGGGGATAGGAGCTGCTGCAATCTTTAGATTGTTCCCGGACTCCGAGAAAGTGCGTCCACCGGCAACCAAGCTCAGATCCCAGCAGCCCCTCGTTTGGTGTTCAGCAAAAGCCAGGTCACCTTGACAGGACCAGATATACTCGACCTTTTCGGGGGTTGAATTTGGGGGAAAATATATTCCAGACTTCCAGACACTGCATCAACTCTGCACAGTCTACGTCTGCGGGACTCCGGAGCTGGGAGGGGGCTCCAGAGTTGCGATGCAGCTACCACATCTCAGTCTTGTGCTGTGTGCCCCGGGCTGCGACCCCTATGGGACGGCGTAATAAATAATTAGAATGTTTAAGTCCGTTGGCCACAGCTCATGCTAATGAGGCAGATAAGAACTCACACTAAGCCTAAGCCACAGTTTGCATATAAGACAAACAACAACAAACCCCACAAAAACTCCCCAAACTTAAACCCTGCTCTTTTTGCCCCAACTTGCTCCTTCTGTAATTTCTGTCCCCAAACCTTTTACTTAATTCCGATTCCTCTCACACACCTTCCCTCCCTCATCCACACCCCAATATCCCTTCCACCCAGAGGGGCCTCCTTGTGAAGACTGCCCAGACCAGTTCACTCCCAGCTGCCCTGTCGGCCGGTCATCTAGGGATGGTTTTCTTTGTGTGGAACACAAGCAAGTTCACAAACCCGGGGCTTCTGTACGCCTTAGATGTTGTCCAGGTTCAAGGGGCCAGAGGAGCTTCCAGGTGGGTGAAGAACTGGGGCACAAGGAATGGGGAAGTTCCTGAACTGCTCCTACCGCCTCCCTGAAGCAGGGACGTTTTACCAAAAGTGTCTGAGGTCAGTCGTGTGTCCCCATTGTGTGGCCACGTGTCCTGTGTCCATCAGCACCTCCCCAAGCCCGGACTCAGCCTGACTCCTTGCTGTGCAGTCTGGGAATACTGTGGCTGATCAATCAGTGGACCGGGGGACATGGATACTGGCACTGAGGACCAAGGACAAAGTTTACTGGTAACAGGTTTCAGAGGAAGCAGAAGCCAGGCCAGCCTCGGAGAGAGACATCTAGCCTGCCTGATTCTGTCAGTCTTCCATGGCTTTGTAGATCGCAAACAAGGAACAACAAGCAGGATTTTCAGTCCTTTGTGGGGGTGGAGGAGAAGGTGGTGGGGGTGGGGTGGGGGCAAGGGTCAGGGAGTAAATTTGAACATGGATATTCCTTAGCATGAAACCTGAAAGAGCAACAAAGACAAGATTTAAGGACTTACTATTTGTAAAATTCGGACAGGAGTGCCAGGCACATGGAGAGCCACAGATGTGTGTTGAATATAACACTCACCCTGAAATATGGAGGGAGGGGGCACACTGGTTAAGTACTAGAAAATACTGTTGAATTCTAAAAGTGACTAAAGCTGACATGGCCATCAATCCATGGCATAACTGGCAAGTCTAGTCCCATGAATCGTCCTCGTGGAAGGAAAGACCATTAGCACAGGGCAGGACTGTGCTGATTATCTGGACTGTCCTGATTATCCGGACTCCCCCCCCCCCTCGTCATTCCTCTAAAATAACCTCCATGGGTAAATGATATCCTCAACTTGCTGATGCTCAAATTATGGACCTTGCTAACCCTCAGCATCCCAGACACAACGATTAGTGTTAGGGACTTGAGTAAACTTTGGGTCTTTGGTGCATCTTGATTAACATGCAACGGAATGAAACACCCCTGTTGCCCACAGCCAACTGGAGAAACAAGACAGTCATCTGTGACTGGAATATTTTCTCCGCTGAACATGTGGGGACCGCCATGTCGTCTATGCGGGATGTGTGGATCGCTTGCCACCTGCTGGTTGTTTGTCGAACTGCAGCAGGGATGTGTTGAAACTCTGCCTGCGGGATTCGTTTTCACTTTGCTCAGTTCAAGTCTCTTAGCTCTGCTCTGTGTAATCAGGTGTGTGTGTGTCCCGTTCACCACGATTGCCACAATAGTGATATCTGAGGTGTTCTATCTGTGTGTGTGTGGTGCACGTGTGCACACGTTTCCTCGTCTGCGAGCATGTCCGGAAGTCAGAGGGTGATAGCCCAGTACTGAACACGTGTCAGTCACGTGTCACCTTACTTTTTGACCCAGTGTCTCTCACTGAACCGGTAGTATCCATTTGGTGAGACTCTTTGGTCATTGAGCTTCAAATATCCCCCCTCTTCCCTTCTTCCCATCACTACCATGACTGGCTTTTATTTTATTTTACTTTTGCTAATCTGAACTCAAGTCTGAATATTTGAGCTGCAAGAACTTTATCCACCGAGCCATTATCTTCCCAAACACTGGGGTGCGTTTAATATTCGGGTTCTGGAGCTTCATCCTACGCCCCCCTCAAACAAGATCCGGGACCTTGTTCTCTCAACAAACCCCATTTCCTATGCCAAGGATGGGACTGCCTCACCCGAGGTGCGCCCCGTGGGAAGGCAGTGAAGAGGGAACCTTTTCTGGTAAGAGATGGGTATTTGTCCTGGAAGGTCGGGAACCCTGGTGGTTTTGACGGAGGGGAAATGGGTAAGTTAATCCTGAGATGTTTGTCCTGCTGGATCTAGGGAGTGGTCAGAAACCTAACTCAAAGGGAAAGGTGCCACTCGAAAGGCCTTTCTCTCACTGTTTGTTTTATTGTATTTTATTTATTTAAAACAATCTTGGCATTTAAATACATTTGGATCATTTTCTTCCACTCCCCTAAGTCCTCCCAGATCCTCTTCTCCTCCCTACCAATTCAACTCTAAGTTCTTTCTCAAACACAACAAAAAAAAGCAATACAAAAGAATCTCCCAAACCAAGAAAACAAAATAAACCATCCCCCAAAGAAAATAAAACCACCAAACTGTAGCCAACTGAAAAGCACACACACAAAACTCTGAAGTCCATTATATGTTGGGTAACTATGCCTGAAAATGGGTCCTCTCCTGGAGTGGTTGATATACCAAGTGTCCCTCTGATGACGAAAACTGATTTTCTCTCCCCCATCAGGTATAAGCGGCAGTTCAGTTGTTAACTTTTACTGTGGTGGTGTTCATTCATTCTTCTTTATTAAAAAAATAACAAAATAAAATATAATAAGATAAAACAAATCTATTCCTTTAGAATTGGACAGGACAAACCAACAGACGGAAAAGAGCCTGAGAGAAGGAATAAAAATCAGAGGCCCATTTGTTCTCTCACTCAGGAATCCCCTAAAAAATGCTAAAACAGAAGCCATCATAGGAACGCAGAGAAGCCGATGCAGACCCATGTAGGCCCTGTGCTTGCTGCTCCAGTCTCTGTGAGCTTTGCACATGTTCATTTAAAGGGGCTGCTTCTCCTGGTGTCCTCCACCCACTCTGGCTCTTATACTCTTTCTGACTTCTCTTCTGTAGGATTCCCTGAGCTCCGCGAGGAGGGATCTGTAACCAACCAATCACTGATGTGACTTAAGGCCCACTCCACACTGATATAGACAGCCCTGGGACCTAGGGGACAACCACATAATATTGGTCTAAAGAAAGAAAAAAAATGTAGTGATAAAATGACTCTGAATGACTTTCATGCTGTGCTCCTAGATCGGTGCCTTGTTCAGCCGTCGTCAGAGACGCTTCCATCCTGCAGCAGATGGGACAAGTGTAGGCCAGCAGGCTGATACTACACAGAGATGGAGAGACCCTTAAGCACACAGCCCTACATGGGATGCCTCTATCGAAACTTTCTTTCTCTTAATCCCATGCGTATGCCTGCACCATCAGTTTAATATCTTTATTAAGCCACAATTATACTCCAAAATGTCATCCAAAAAGGAAGTCTACCCATCCCACGACCTATGACTAGCTTCACCCCGTTTATTTCTCACCCTGCCAATGTTTACCCTTTACCAAAGGTCCTAATTTTGATGGTTAAATTTATGTGTCAACTTGACTGGGCGAGAGTCCAGAGATCCAACTAAATATTTTTAGCACTTGTCTCTAAGGATGTTTCTGGATAACTTTAACATCTGAATTGTAGATTGAGTATGACATTACTTTCCCTGTGTTGGGACCCATCCATTCTGAAGAGAACAGACAGGGAGAATTCTGTCTCTGTCAGCTGTTTTCTCACTTTCTACCTCTTGCCCCCAGACTGGGGCTGAGACAAGAATTCGTGCTGCAGGAATCTTTCTGGAATAACACTCCAACATCGATGAAAACAGAAGAGAGGAAACATTCACCATGCCATAGATCCAAGCCAAGATAGTTCCTGAAAGCCCTTGGTCCTCGGTCACTTTCTATCCTTGTGTTATACTCTCAAGCCACAAGGTGGGGTGAACGAGCAAGTGAGAATTTACGGAAGCACACAGAAGCCGGCCGTCGGCCTTCTGGTTTTGAAGGCATATATTATAGTGGACAGGTGTACGTGTTTGTGGTCAGGTTGCTAAGGGCAACGGCCCATGGTTTCAGCTGTTTCTCCGGGTCTTTTTGTTCCAGGCAGCAGGTGAACTCATGCTTGGAAATGAACACTACAGCAGCACTTAAAATAAGTCACAAAATCACTAGCTAATAATTTTTTTCAATATTACTCTACTTCACTTGTTCCTGGGTCTCCAGGCTTTAGAACTTCAGGCTGAGTGAAGTAATCCCCAAAATCTAATGTCTATCAATCCATCTTCCCCCTTCCCCTTCCTCCCTTCCATCCTCCCTCTCTCCCTCCCTCCCCCAATCTATCCATCCATCTATTATCTGTTTTTCCAGTCTCTTTCTGGTTCTGATTCTCAGGAGCACTCACAAGCGATACGGTTGCAAGTGACTTTATTTTGCTCAATGTATCAATCCGCTGCTTCAAACACTTGACTGGCACAATGCATTTGATTCTGTGGGCCTGTGATGTTTAGACTTAGTTGTCAACGTAACTGTATCTGAGGTCAACTAAAAGGCAAGACCTTGGGCAATTCCTGTGAGGGAATTTTGTGGATCAGATGATTTGAAGTGAGAAGAACCTACCCTATATCTTGGTGCTGTTTTCCAGCGGCAGCCTAGATAGAAGAAGACAGAGGAAGCTTTGCCTGCGTTCTCACCGGCAGGTTCACATGCTTTGCTCTGTATAACTTTGCTGACATCAGAACTCAGATTCTATGGGTTTCCAACATGGACTGAAGAACAGCGGCCCTCCACGCACTCTCTGTTCTTTTTAGTACTATGCTGGAACTGCTGGGGCACCCTGCCTTGTGGGTTGAGAAGTTACTAGGTTCTTGTCTTCTCTAGTATGAGATCTCCATCGTTGGACTATCCAAACCACACAGTGTAAGTCAGTCTAATAAATCCCCTTTAATATCTATTCGTTCTCTCCATTCTGTTCCTCTAAGGATATAATTTTTGTGTTTTGGAGACAGGGTTTCTCTGCAGCTTTGGAGCCTGTCCTGGAACTCACTCTGTAGACCAGGCTGACCTTGAACTCACAGAGATCTGCCTGCCTCTGCCTCTCGAGTGCTGGGATTAAAGGCATGTGCCACCACTGTGTGGCAGGATATGATTCTTTTAAAATATTTAAAATTCATTTTACATACTAAACACAGTTCTCTCTTCCTCCCCTCCTCCCATGGGGAGTCAACAAAGTCTGGCATATCAAGTTGAGTCAGGACCAAGTGCCCCCCACCCCCATCAAGGCTGAGAAAGGTATCGCAACATAGAGAATGGGCTCCAAGAAGCCTGTTCATGCACCCAGGATAAATGCTGGTTCCACCGCCATGGGCCCCACAGAAAGATCAAGCCGCACAACTGACACCCATATTTAGAGGGCTTAGTTAGGTCCCATGCAGGCTCCCCAACAGTTCAGAGTTCATGAGCTCCCACTAGCTTGGGTCAACTGTCTCTCTGGGTTTCCCCATCATAATCTTGGCCCCTCCTTGCTCATGTAATCCCTCCTCCTTATCTTTGATTGGACTCCAGGAGCTTGGCCCAGAGCTTGGCTGTGGGTCTCTGCATCTGCTTCCAGCAGTTACTGGATGAAGGTTCTGTGATGGCAATTAGGGTAGTCACCACTCTGATTACAAGAGAAGGTCAGTTCAGGTACCCTCTCCATTTTTGCTAGGAGTCTTAGCTGGGGTCAAAGGATATGATTTTTAAGAAAGATATCTACATACAGATACACAACCCTCATAGCCTCTTGAATTCTTTTCCTTAGGATGCCCTGCTTCTTATCCCTTTGAATACAACAAAAGAAAAATAAAAGAGTGTGTGTACATTTATTTAAGCGTTATTATCAAGAGTACTACTGGCAAAGAAATGCTGGCCAAGAGTTGAAGAAATGTGAACTGTGTAGAACAGAAGATTCCCTCAAGACTGTAAAATCAGATGAGTGTCAGGCCTGGGTGCCTCAGGAGCCCTGTCCACACCCGAAGTCCATGAAATGATGTAATCATGTCCACTGAACATACGTGAAATGGATCCTTGTCTGACCTTACCTGTCGGGCTCTCAGAGTCCGCGGCCTCTGGATGTGAGCAGTGGAGACGCTCAGGGGCACACTGTGCAGTTCCTCTCCCGTACTCATGACCTCATGAGCGTGGATCGTGAGAAAACACAGTGAGGTCAGGGAGGAAGGGGCTGGGTGTCATAGTTCCGATATGCATACTTTATTCAACTGTGAGTGTATGGGATTCGTTTTGAAGTTACAGTTTTTAGCATCAGGGTTACCAAATGCTTGGAAACTCGAAAGCCAGGATAAGCTTCCCCTGGTCTGCTGTGGATTATAGCGCACCAGTTGTGTGAACTGGCCGTGTTCACCTAACCTCAGGTCGCACCTTCCTTTCCACCTCCAGTCACAAACAGCTTAGGTATAGTCCCGAATGTATAATCCTGAGACGCGTCCCATTTAATTCTAATCTAGATCTTTATATGGGTGTCCCTTCTACTTGAAACCCCCTTTGCTCCCAAATCTGTGATTTTGTAACCTTCTCCTGACTCAGTTCTCAGCTCAAAGTCTCTACGTTCAGTAAGTCTCCTCTTGTTTTAACCAGTCCCCCTCAAAAACCTTTTATTTTTTTTAAAAGAAAACACTATCTTTTTTTTCCATTTTACATACTAATCCCAATTCCTACTCCCTCCCCTCCTCCCATTCCCTCCACCTTATCCCTCCCCCCTCCATCCACTCTGCAGAGAGGGCAAGGCACACTGCTCCGAGAAAGAACCAAGATTCTCCCTGCTATGTCCAGGCTGAGCGTGGTATCCATCCAAAGAGAATGGGTTCCAAAAAAGCCAGTACAAGCAGCAGGGACAAATCCTGGTGCCACTGCCAGTGGTCCTGCAGTTTGCCCCAGCCATGTAACTGTTACCCACACTCAGAGGGTCTAGCTTGGCCCTATGCTGGTTTCTTCCCAGACCGGCTGGTGTTAGTGAGCTCTCATTAGCTCAGGTAGACTGTTTCAGTGGGTGTCCCCATCACGGTCTTGACCTCTTTGCTCATATTCTCACTCCTCCCACTCTGACTGGAGTTTGAGAGCTCAGCCCAGTGCTCTGCTGTGGGTCTCTGTATCTGCTTCCATCAGTTGCTGGATGAAGGTTCTGTGGTGACATTTAAGCTAATCATCAGTCTGAATATAGGGCAAGGCCAGTTCGGGCCCTCTCTCCTCTATTGCTTAGGGTCCTTGCTTGGGTCATTCTTGTGGATTCCTGAGAATTTCTCTAGTGCCAGGTTTCTTGCTAGCCCCATTCTTTTTTTTTAAATTAGCTCTTCTATTCTTTTTTTTTTTTTAATTAGCTCTTCTTAAAATTTTATTTCTTTTTGGTCATACTCAATGCTATGTTTACTTTGCTTTTCTTGTTTTTCTTTCTAGTCTCTGTGTTTACTGTCCGTGTTCCTACTAGAAGTGAGATCAATGGGAACAGTAACCTTGACAGTCCTGATCCCCACTGTCTAGAACACTGCCTGGTAAATGTGTAGTCGACAAACATTTGCTGCGCACATGCGTGAGCGGATGACCGTACCCAGTGAGCTCACTCTGAGGTCCCTGAGACGGGATGCTAATGCATTGGCTCCAGAGCTGTGCTGAACCCACGCGTATCTCCTTTTCATTCAATATACCTTTAATCAAAGGCGCTTGATTTACTAATTGATTTCATTAGAAGCCGATGTAATGCCTAAATTCTGCTAAGAATTCCTGGAATAGCCGGCCCTAAATATTATTCTGATAAAAAGCATGACTTCATATCTTAATCACATTTAGGTTATAGGGCATTAGTCGATAATGACCTTCAAATTTCTGGACTGTCTATGTGGGGAAGAGGATTAAAAAGAAAGTTATGATAGAAATGAAATTCTGCAGAGGGAAATTCCTAATATTTGAGGGTGACATTGAAGTGTGTCCTTTAAATTCTGCTGAGGAAAGAGCAGTTCTTCTGATAATGTCTATCTTGCACATCTTCTTTTTGTGTCTCGTCTTGTGAGGATTAGATGTGGCCATGAAAGAAGCTTCCAAATAATGGATTTAAACAAAATAGCAATTCATTTCTCTTTTTTCTCTTTTCTACAAGATGCCAGGCCAGCCCACTCCTAGGTGTCAAATGCCGTGCCCTTTCCTCTCTTGACCCGTCTCTTACTTTGCTTTGAAAAGTATGGATGGCCGACATTCTTAAATTTATCCCAGAATCCAACATGGCGACTTCTGCTCCAACAGGATTTCTTCATTGAAACCCTCAAGGAACAAAAAAAAAAAAAAAAAAAAAAAAAAAATGGATGGAGAAGGGTATGCCTCTTACAAAACACTTCCTTGTGATAGTACAGATTTCTCGCTTGGATTTCTTGGGTCACACATTTGATTTGCAGCTACCCTTAGTTAGCTTCAAGGAATTCTGAGAAATGCGCCTTTGATTTTACAAAGAATTTCAGCGATAGCCCAAGCTCCAAGGTTCCATTTCTGTGAGTGAGGACACAGCCTCTTTCCCTCCTATCAGCCGGTCCTCCAGTTTCTGAGCTATACAGCCTAGTACAAGAGTGGGCTTGTTGTGTTTCTGTAAAGTGGGCCGGTGGGGAATCAGTAGGCACAAATGGATTCAATTTATTACCGAAGATATAAGAGATGCTATGGCTTTCATTGGTTCTCCTCATCAGTTTGGAATGCCTTCAGTTAGGGGCTAAGCCTAGAGTGCGCTGGTTTGCACACACTCTGATGGTGGCAAGGAACTGAGCAACTCAATGCTCTTACCTAAAGCAGACATGGTTTTTTGTTTGTTTGTGAGACAGGGCTTCTCTGTGTAACAGTCCTGGCTGTCCTGCAACTAGCTTTTGTAAATTAGACTGGCCTAAATCACAGAGATCCACCTGCCTCTGCCTCCTGGGTGCTGGGATTAAAGCCATGCACCACCACTGCCTGGCTAACAGACATGATTTTTTAACCCTGGAATAAAGTAAGGTTTTGTTTTTATGTGTGGTGTGTGTGTGTGTGTGTGTGGTGTGTGTGTGTGTGTGTGTGTGTGTGTGTGTGGTGTGTGTGTGTGTGTGTGTGTGGTGTGTGGTGTGTGTGTGTGTGTGGTGTGTGGTGTGTGTGTGTGTGTGGTGTGGTGTGTGTGTGCGTGTGTATAAAGAGGAGGGAGACATGAATACCACAACATATCTTTGGAGCTGGAGATATGCTTTTTGTTCTTATTATACTGACCTAGAAAAAAATATTCTAATCCAAAGGGAGAAACAATCGCCAGAACACTTACAAAATACTGCATCAGAGAATTATTTCAAGTTCAGAATTCCCTCTTTGTAAAAGAAAAATTTAGAGAACGGTGCAATATCACACTACAAAACTTAGGAAATTCTACTCCTTAATACCCCTGTGGCCAGATAAGTCATAGGCCCTAGAGGAGAACCCAATACTATTATTCTGTTACATAGGTACAGTCTTGAAACAGTTCCCAATGACCCATAGATCAGAGCATGATTCAACCCAAACCAGAAAAGTTTCCCTTTTCCGTGCTGACAACTGACACACCTGATCCACGAGCGGAAGATAAGAGATGACTGCCCCACATGGGATGTCTGTATCAAACCCCTTGCTCCAGACTCACGGAAAGATGAAGAGAAAGGGTTATAGAATCAAGGAAGGTAGGCCCTATTCTGAAGACTAGCTGGGCCACGTGTGCTCGACCTGTGGGAAAGGAAAGATCATCTCAAGGTTGGGTACGAGGGGATGGGAAGGTGGAGGGGGCGGCTCTTAGAGGGTTACAGGTGGTGAATACGTTCAAAATACATAGGAGGACACATTATTCTTAACAGAGGGGACTTGAGGCCTTGGCTGGTGGCCTGAGGCCACTTGGGACACAGACAGATACTCCCTGCAGAGAGAGCTTGGGTATAGAGTTTATTTAGTGTGTGTGTAGGGGAAGAAGGAGTTAGGGAGAGAAAGGGAGAGAGAGGAGGGGACAGAAGAGAGAAAGAAAGAGAAGGGAGAAAGGGGAGAAGGCTGGAGAGCTGCAGGAAAGCCACTTGGTGGGGAAGGGGACAGACTGGAAGTGGGCAGAGCTTGTCTCTTAAAGGGACAGGGTACCAAGGTGACAGGCCTACAGATTACAATAGGACATTCTCAAAGAAATGTTAATTATTGTTCAAAAAACAAAAACAAAAACAAAGAAGAGAGAAGACATCCCACGCCAGGTGCACCTGTGGAGTTTATTTTCTGCCTCCGCGGGACTAAGCGTGGAAATGAGTGCTGGTTAGAGACGAAATCTTGGCCTTTATCCTGCCCTGTGATTTTTTTTTTAAAAAAATCTTTTTATTTTACAATAAACTGAAAATAAATTATATTTGCGGAAGCAAGGCTATAGCTTAGTGGTAGCATGTGCAAGATCCTAAGTTCAGTCACTGGCACCAAAATGTTAGACTTAAATATATGAAAGCATTGCTTAAAATAAAAGATACCATAATTTGCACTCATAACACATGGACAATGGTGAGAATTGTCAGTTAGTATACTTTTAAGCAAATACACTTGATTTACTAATTGTTATATTATTAAGAATTCCAGTAATTCCTCTTTTTATGATTTTTTTAAAATTTTTTTTTTAAATTTTATTTTACATTCCAACCACAGCTCTCCCTCTCACCATACTCCTCCCTCCCCTCTCTCCCCCCCAACCCAGTCCTCATCCACTCCTCCCAAAGGGTAAGGGCCAATTCTCAAGTCCCCCTTTTTATCAAGGAAGAATTTAAAAGTTATTAAATTCTTAGAGGTGGCCAAAGGCTACACATCCATCTATGTAGCATCTGTCTTGGTCCCATGGCACTGAATTCATAAAGGCTATTGTTTGGAATGGTTTAGATTCATCCCGATGAGTGTGTGGTAGGTGGGGAGTTTGCTCAGGTGGAAGGAGAGGTTATGCCGTATCCTGTTCACCTGCGTGTGTAGCACACACCTGGCACTCACGTATCAAGTCGGCTTCTGCTGTTTGCATCCACACAAGGTTCTTCCCAGAATTCCTTTGGTGTCCCGCCTATCCATCTGTGGGTGAAGCAGGGAAGCAAGCTGCCGTGAGGGCTGGTGTTCGCGCAAGTGTTGTTGTCTCTGAGGGGAACCGCCTTGGTAAAGACTGTGGGCTGGTCCCAAACAATGTGAATGTCCTCCCTCTGTGAACTATGACTAAGTAGACCTCTGATATTGACTTAGCGGATGCTTGGTTTTTCTTTGAATTGGAACTTTTTGATAGTTATTACTGGCGTTCTACTCCACCTCACACTGTGTTAGGGAAAAAGATTTGCACTTTGCCATAAATTGGTAGAAGCCAATAAGAGATAAAGAGGAAGGCTGAGAGTATCCCAAGTACCTGGAAATTAAATAATATACTCTCTAAAACCCTTAAGTTATTGAGAAGATTATTTGCGAAACCTCAAACTGAGCAGCAGTATAACACACACAGACCAAATTCATTAATGGGCCTCACCTACAATAGCAGTTAGGAATGATTCATTTTAAATGTGTTTATTAGGAAAACACAGATGATCGAAAACAAGTTAGCGCTCAACCAAAGATGCCGGGAAAAGATTAGCAAAGCAAACTCAGGCGAGGAAGTAGTGAGGACAGGTTGAGAACAATCCGTGAAAGAGGGGGCAACCTAGAGGCCGGTGTTATGAAATGCGGACAAACATCTGGCAAGATGAAAGAAGAGATAAATAAATAAAACACAGACCTTGTAGGCCGGTCTGCAAAGTGCCGGTTGTGCAAGCAGGAGAACCAAAGTTCTATCCTCACAACCTGAGTAAAGAGACAGCGAGAGATGGTATGTGTTTGTAATCCCAGTCCTGGGGAGCTAGAGGTAGGAGGACCTGTAGGGTTTGCTAACCCACCAACCCGGCCTAATCAGAGTATCAGGATGAGGAGAGATGTAGGCGGATGTCACCTGAGAAGGAAGAGCCCGAGGTCATCCCCTGCACACACACACACCACACACACACACACACACACACACACACACGTGTGTGCACTCTACCCCCCAACAAACCAACAGATACTGAAATACAGAAAAAGGATGGGAATACTTCTAGACAGATAGGAAAATAATGTTACAAACAGTGATATGTTCCTTTCATGGAACACTTAAGAGACTGCATTAATTTTTGGAAAAAGTATAAAATGAGAAGAAAGATGATAGGAATAAGCGTCACAGTTAAATTGAAATGTAACCTTCAACTTTTCCCTGAACACTATCCTTCCCACCACACACACCTCCTTATTTCAGGCCCCGTGTATATAAGAAGACGAAACAATTCTCCTCCTGAAGATGATTACCAACCGTGTAAAAGTGTGCAAGGCCCTAACATAAAACCTTTACAATTGCTACTTCAAAATGAGACGACGTACAAGCAAGGAGGTGAAAGTTCCACTTTTCCCAAAAACAGGTAGAAAAATCCTACACGGGGCATGAACTGATGGGCAGTGATGATGGGCAAAGGCTCTTGCCGCCAAGCCGGATGGCTTGGGATTGTGGGATGCAGATGGGGTAGTCCAGGTCTGTGCCCCACGTGAGGGAATGAGAAACGAGAGCCTGCGAGCTGTCCACTGCTCTCTCTCTACACACATGAACACGCATGAACACACACACAAATAAATACATAAATAAATGTAAGAAAGCTGAAATATATGAACTAACCATTTGCAATAGTGCAATAAAATGAACAAACCATCCACAAAGATTACCCTAGAATGCAAACCATTTAACATCTGGATACTCTGTGGCTATCATTGTACATGTTTTCTTATTAAAGTTTAGCCACATTAGCAGACCAGATGGAACTGATCACATACTTTTCTAAAAGTATGTAGATTCTAAAAGTCGGCTGTGTCGTGCAACACTCTATGATGAAAACAAATGAACTTCACTCTGCAGCCTGAAGGATTTTTCAAAGTCAACGAAGGTCACAGCACCAGAAGCCTGCATCAAACAGCAGCAACGGTGGTTACACACAGGTGATATTTGATGTCAGAACAGATCATCAGAGAACTAAGTTCGCATCTCGGGGCACGACTAAATCTTCAGAGCAGATTCCGAGCCGTACAGTACTTCTATGTGTCCTGATCTCTCGAGTGACAGCACATATCATGGCAAACCCACTCCTGCGCACACAGGTACACACCTAACATAGAAGGAACCCGGGATGTTCTTTCATCTTGCTTTCTCAAGCCTCGTGGGTTTTGATGAAGTGCCAGGATAAGTTATGATTAACCCAGCCTTGTGCTCATGAAGCTAAACAGAAAGAAGTCGATAAACTCGCAATGCTTGGGAAATCTTTAACCTTTAAATCAGTGGAGTCAGCTCGAAGATTGCCAAGGACAGAGCTGGGTGCCCATCACCTACGATGGCACCCCTGCACCTCCGTTTAAGTGCTCCAGGGCTCTGCAGACTCTGCGTGAAAATGTCTATAGATCTGTGCTTTCTTCTGCACAGCCTTGGCACCCAGCACTGCTCTTGATAGTTACACCCCATATTCCACCCCACCACCCACAAGCTTTCTTCACCGGCAGTCTCCTGTGACGTCAGGTTTGTGTTGGTCCCTAGAAGTTTTGCCCATGCAAATTCTTTTTGTTTGGTTTTTTTTTTGTTTGTTTTGTTTTCATTAGCTCAGTCTAGGCTTGACCTTGCTTCTGTAGCCAAGGATATCCTTGAATTTCTGGTTTTCCTGTCTATACTTTTCTAGTGCTGAGATTACAGGCGTGTACCACCACATCCAATTTTCTGAAGTGCTGGGGAATCAAACCTAGGACTCCCAGCATGCTAGGCAACTACGCTAACTAATCCACATCCTTGCTCACAGAGGTTTTTCTGTCTTTTCTTTCGTTTTCTTTCTTCTTAAATTAAGAAACTGTTAGTATTCTTTTCTCTGAGAGAGCAGACAGTGAAGTATACTGGTTTTTTTTTTTTTCAACCTAGACTTGGGGCAATTAAAAAAATGTGAAATGGATTTAAAATTCTATTTTTAACTGATGTGCAAAGAAAAGAGAAGGGCCATGGCCACCGTGTTCTTCTAAAAACCATGTACTTATTTCAAAAAGGAGAGAAAGAAGATATAAGAGCCAAGGCTTTGGGCTTGAACAAAACATCGTTTGAATTCCAGCTGTGGATTTAAATTTCCTGGGCAGCCATTGCTTTGTCTGTACAGAGGAGCGGCACTGTCCGCAAGATCGATGCCAGGAAGAAACGAAGCCCTGCACGTGAAGAGCTTGGCTTGGTGCTCAGCGCCCAGCCCGCATGCAGAGAAGGCTGCCGCAATTGCGGCCCTCATTCACGGCTGGGCTTTTATATCGCAGGTTCTTCTGATGGCCTTGCCCTCTGTAGCACTCCGGCGATGATGAGGAACAAAGTCACATCTCTAACAAGACAGTCCCGAACCGAGGGACACACCTGTTTCACATCTGCAACCTCTGGAGAAGGGGTTCTCAAACTTCCTAACGCTGCGACTCTTTAACCCAGTTCAGTTCCTCGTGTTGTGGTGGCCCAGCCATCAAATTATTTTGTTGCTACTTCAGAACTGTAGTTTTGCTACTGCAATGAGTCAGAATGTAAATCTTTTTGGAGACGGAGGTTTGCCGAAGGGGTTGCGACCCACAGGTTGAGAACCATTGCTCTAGAGGGCTTTTGGAGTCAGACAGTGAAGGTGAAAGTCAAGAACGTGACCTTGCAACTTATTAGAGGGGATTTTAATGAGGCACCCATCAATTATTAATAATTTATCATTAATCAATAATAATAAAATTAATAATTGATAATTATTGATAATGAGGTGTATTTTTAGACAGAAATTATCTTACAATATCAATATTCTCAGAATTCAGGAGAAAGCCTGTTGCACTATGGAGATTCAAAGAATCCTAAACAACATCCCTAGACCCACATTTTAAAGACAAAGAAACCAAGGTACAGGTGGAGGCAGCCGTCTGTGGGGGCAGCCGTCTGTGGGGGGCAGCCTTCTGTGGGGGCAGCCGTCTGTGGGGGGCAGCCTTCTGTGGGGGCAGCCGTGTGTGGGGGGCAGCAGTCTGTCCGATGAGGAATTAACCCATGTGTTTTGAATTTTGAATCTCAAACTTGAAATGTTGTTTTTTCTTCTTGGCAGATTCCTGGCTATTAGGTCAAAGAATTGTGGGAGGGGATGGGGCGGACTTCTAGCACCTTCTATTATTGGCCCGTTTCCTCTCAGTCCATTAACTTTGCCTGGGTAAATATTAGGCGGGCTTTGAGTCCTTGATGCCCCCGGCTTCTCACATCTTTCCGAAACTGACCCTCCCGTGTGTTTACGTTTTGTTTTTCCTGCTAGCGATGATTATCTTACCTCCGTTCACGACATCTTCACGTCCACTTGAAGACCACGCCCCGGTGCCCATCAGCTCACTCCTACCTGGATAAAGTATTTTCCTCTCCCCTGTGCCTTGGCCCCGCCTAAACTAGTTTTATTTTGCCTGACCGCTAGAGGGGTGCGCTGCTGGCAGGAAGATCACCTTAGAGGGGTGCCCTTCTGGCAGGGAGGTCACCTGACCGCTAGAGGGGTGCACAGCCGGCAGGGAGGTCACGAGTTCCGTCTGTAGTCCCAGCGCTTAGGACACCACCAGGAACACAGAGCAAACGCTCCCTAGCTGTCTGTTGTCACACTTTTAAGACGGACTTTTAAACATTATCTTCCACTTATCCCGTGTTCGATTATGTGGCAAGAACTGTACTAATTGAACGTTTGATGCATCGTCTAATTCTTATGATTGATGCACTTGAAATCTCTTAGCAAGGCGGCCCGAAGGCTGTCCGTCTGTCCTCTGTGCAGAGTCCCCAGCCATCGTGCAAGCAGCTAAAACTGGCTGGATTCTAGCCCCAGCACCCATGCCTTTACTCTCTAGCTGCAAATATCCACTGTGGTTTTCTAAAGGAAAGAATGCCAAGGAGATTGACCGGTTTGGTGGTTAATGAAAGGGAGTTGAGGGTGGAGAACATTTAAATTAGGAGCCTGGCTCTATTTCTGCGCAGCCAGGGAAGGATTATCCTTAAGCATTATCAGCAGACTGTACCTGGTTCCCTCCAGTGCAGAGAATCCTTACTCCAGGCACCCCAAATTTTCAACAATGCCAAACCTGTCTGAGCTCCAGGATACAGGTGGTCTGGGCTCTCTGCCGTCTATTCTTGTCCAGGGCAGTCTGCCAAATGAGTCCTGTGGTGGCTGCCACACCCTCCAATACGCCTCCCCTGGTGGCAGCCCAGGACCGGTGACCTGGAGCTGCACGTGGGCTGTGGGCAAGGGTCCACACACTGCTACGTCAGGGCAACGCCCACTGACAGAGCGACCTTACAGACTGCAGTAGGGGACACCCTTTGAAGCCGCCCCTCTCCCGTCCTTCTGAGAGCCAGGTTAAAATCATCAGCCTTGTGTCCGGAGAGCAAACCTTTCAGACCCTGCTGCCGAAAGCTAGAGACCCCAATCATTGGGAGCCAGCATGTCGGCTGTGATCCTGGAGCGCCCAGTCCTGAGCAGAAAGTTCTCAGACTTTGGACAGGTGAGCCTGGTCAGCCTCCAGAGCTGGGAGAGACTTGATTCGCAGATGTGAAAACAGTCTGGGAAACACTTGTATTTCCTGAGGTCGCTAAGCAATAGGAATGTAAAGATGATGAAAATGCCCCAGGAAGTCAACTGACAAGACCATCTTTAACGAGTGAAGGGACATCTATCCTTTAAGGATGCAGAGAGGTTGGGGATCTGACTGCCAGAGCAGCTTCACATCTGTGTGTCTTAAGATAACTCATTGTTTCTTTTTATTTTGCTTTTCAAGACAGGGTTTCTCTGTAGCTTTAGAGCCTATCCTGGAACTAGCTCTTGTAGACCAGGCTGGCCTCGAACTCACAGAGATTTGTTTCCTGTGTTATCTGCTTTATCTTCCCAAAGGAAAGGGTGGGTCCTCAGTCATCTGGGGCAGCAGGTCCTGCTGCATTTCTCCAGTGATAGCCATACAATCCTTTCTTCTGGATATGGAAATGAGAAGAAAGTAAGAAGCCCCCCCTTAACTTTTAGGGGATGATGTAGCATGAAGAGAATTTGGGGACTCACTCAGACGTGATGAAGGAAAAAGTAAGCTGAGAGGAAAATAATCAGGAATTAGCCCTGAGTCTGAGTATGCCTTCGGAATCATGCTGGAGGTGGAAGGAGCCTGTCCCCTCTGGTGTTGGCTGTCCTCTCCAGGGAGCTCTTGCAGAAAATAGTCTTTTCCGTGATTTATGTACTTGACCCAGGCCGGGAATCATGGTCTGAACAATGAGATTCAGACCTTGGAGGAAACGGACTCACAGGTAGCTGCTATGTGCAATCCTTGGGAACTGTCTCTCCTCAGGACCCTAGGAGAGAGTGGATGTCAAAGTCAGAATAATTCTGTAGCTGTCACCATGCCCTGGACTGGGGGGTGGGGACACTTTGTGAGCTCATCCTCTGTCAGGACTGAGAGCTGAGGGATGCCTGGAGTCAGAGACTTAGTGCTGAAGATGGTTGGTATGAAGGACAGGCAGGCCGGTCCAGAGATCCTAGCTCTGCTCTGTTCTAGGCTCCTGTGTTGCTGGTACAGCTGCTTGACCATCTGGGGAGCTTAAGCCAGTGATGAGGGGGTGGGGAACTAGGGGGAGAGTCTTAAAGCTGTGTTTATAAGACCCTTAGGTGATTGTGAATCCACAGTTTGTCTCTACCCATAACAGGGACCCTAGAAGAGGATCCAAACATGTTCTGGTTCAACCTCAGCATAAGAGGCAGTGCATTTTCCTTCGAAAAATAGGAATAAAAATCCTCATATTCTAGGGTTAAGATGAAAATTAAACAATGCCTATGCATATTTTACTACAGTTTCTAGAGCATTAGAAACTGTCAAGGTGGATTCGGCCAAAGCTGATTTGTTTGTTCAGCAGCCTGGGTCTTGAAGTGCAGGAAGGACAGCTGGCAAGGCAGATGTGCCTGGTGTCACTTGCTCATGGGAAATCCTCCCACAAATCAAGACACCAGGGTTGTCCTCTTTGGAGACTTGTGTCTACAAAGCTATGCATAATAGAGTCATTTGATGTGGGGTGAGGAGGTTATTTAGTGTCTTATAAAATTGAGATGGGATGCTGGAATTTACGGTGTCTTCTAGCTCCGCCACGCGGCAGAAGAGACACATTTATGTGTTCTTAAAACTTTTTATTGCATTTATTTACTTGTGTGTGGGTAGATGCAGTGTGTGCAATGGCGTGTGTAGAGGTCAGAGGACAATTTGGAGAGGACAGTTCTCTCCTCTCATGGTGTGAGTCCTTGCTATTGAACCTAAGTTGTCAGGCTTGAGAGCAAGCGCCTTTACCAGCTGAGCCATCTTGCCTGTACCGAGTACCGTTTGCATCTCCTTAAAGCTTCCTACCCAGATAAACAGCGCATAGTTGATATAATCCTACTAAGAGGGAGATTGCAGGAAGGCGACTCCATTTGTTGAGGGCATAAAATATGTGCAATCAGCCTGCGGGACTGAGTGGTTTAGCGCCTTCATTCGCCATCAGGTCAAGAAGCACCCACTGTGTGGCAGTTACCGCGATGTTTTCCCTCTGGCGAAACTACTTTAGTTCAGGAGACAAATGATAAGGGAATTAACAGGATGAAAGCATAATATAATTTCATATAGAGACAAGAGCTGTGAAGAAAATGTAAGCAGAATAGCGGGGTCAGTGAGGAGCGCAGAGCCACCAGCAGGGACAGGGTAGCCAGTGTTCAATCTAATCTGCTTCCCGCGGCTGAGCACGCAGCTTCACGGCAACCTTTCCTCCTGTGGGAAAATGCTGAAATGGAGACATAGTATATCTACACCCGACACACAGATACATGTTCCTCAGGACCTTCATATCTTGTTTTCAAAAGATCTTCCGTGTGGATGTGTGCAAGGGGTTGTAACCACACATGCAATTGTGCAAATGTGTCAGCCCCAGGTCACCAACACTGGCCCTAGAATATCCCTGACAGAGAGCGTTGCTTGTGAATGTGAAACGGAATTCTTTCCATTGGTAACTGAAGGTGTTTGCGTTCACTGCATGGCTAACGAGAACAGTCTGTGTTTATTGCAGAGTGCATTGCTTGATGACCGAAGTTCCTCACTCCTTGATTCCTGAGTCTTTTCCTTGCATGGTTTCTTCCTAGACAGTTTTGAAGGTGCTTTTGCTTATAAGCCAAACATGTCTGTAAGAATCAAAGAAGGCATAGTTCCTGAACCAACCAAATTACTATGAAAGTGATTTGCTCATGGGCCCAGGATTGGCTGGGCGAACTTGGAGCAATTTGAGCTTCAAGCTTCTAAAGTCAACCCAGGAGTGACATTCATTATTTTGTTGTTCTCAACTTATTTCTTTCTGACCTCACTGCCTGCTGTGTAGAATACATGTAGTTCAATTTGTTCCAAAGCTTAAGGAAGAGAAGAAGAAGTTTATGCTGGCCTCTTATTTGGTGGTTTCAAGGGAATAATTACTAAGCTGTGGAAAATGTTTTAACCAGGTGATCTAATTCTGCAGGAGACCAGTTATATTGAAGACAACTCCAGCCAAAATGGGGCTGTGTCTCTGCTGTTCTCACTCAAAGAAGAAGTCGGTGCCCTAGCCAAGGTCCTGCGTTTGTTTGAGGTAAGTGCTTCATTCCTGTGTGTCTTGGGCAATGGCATAATCATTAGCCTTGGTATTTTTTTTAAGAAAACATTTTTTAAAAATTTCTTTTTCGTTACTTCTTGGAGAATTTTGTGTAAAATATTTCGATCATATTCACCCTTCTTCTAATTTCTCCCAGATCTTTTCTCTTTTCCTACCCTGGCTACCCAACTTGGTTGACCTGCCAGGTACACACCCTTAAAAAGAAACCGACTCTCCCTCTTTCCCCAGCAATCATGTGCCAGTAGCTCCTGAGCTAAGGCTGAGACTTCTGGTCGACCTCCCCTTTCTGTGCTGTGATTTTGTCTGGCTTGAGATTGTACTGTTGCCACTGTTCTGAGGTCACATGTATAGACACATTGCTGAGTCTGGAGAACACTCCTCGGCTTTAGTCATCCATTGCCTTTGGCTCTGGCAATCTTCTCACTCCTTCTGTGATGATTCCAGAGCCTTGGAAGATAGAGAAGGGGTTAATACAGATGCTTCACTTAGTGCTGAGAATTCTAGTCTCTTATTCTCTGTACCTTGACCAACTGGGGGTCTCTGTTAATCACAACCTACTGAAAACAGAAACTTCTCTGATGAGAGTTCAGAGATTCCATCACCTGTGGATATAATACTGATACGTCATTGGGAGTTGGTTTACTATTATGTCAATTTAGCTGAACAGTGGTAGGGTCTCCCCCAGAACCTATGATTTGCTGACATACCTTCACACACACATCCAGATGTTTGCCTCCTACGCGATTACAGATCAATCAACCTGGCAATGAAGATCAGCTGTCATCATGACCACATGACACTAGATACAAATTCATGAAATCTCAGTAACAGTACTCTGGTGCTAGGTATGAAATCCAGAGTGCTGCGCTTGCCAAGCAAGGGCTCTAAGACTGTGCCACCTTCATCCTGTGAATCCATGTTGGACATCTAGAATTACTCTAGAAACCGAAGAGTATTTAAAACAGAGAACCCGGCTTTCTAAAGTGGTGGTGGTAGTTGAGGGGAGACGAATGCCCAAGAGCAAGCAGAGGGAGTGGAGAGAACAGAACGCTGTCTAAGGCACAAACTGCTTTTTAAAAGAAGGTTTCGGCAGAATATTCCAGTGCACCAACTTAGCCTTTGTACTAGCCTATTAGGGAATCTCCTAGGGAGTCACATGTTTTTCTTGAACAGTTGCCCCTTGGGACCAGGTCAGCATTAATGGATTAAATAATAATAAATGAAGAGGCTGTTTACAGTCTAATAAACAAACCACAAGTAATAAATTAGCTGAGCTGGTTGGAGAACACCCCGTGTGTGTGTGTGTGTGTGTGTGTGTGTGTGTGTGTCTGACTGGATTCATGCATTACCCAACTCTTAATTCCTCGAGGACCTTATTTTACCTATCCTGCCGAGGAGGATACAGAGCTGAATGCGCTGGTTGGTTGGTTGGAGGTTGCTGTTAGTGTGCATTGATTTCTTTCCTCCCTGCACCTTCAACAGTTACTGTAGAAACTCTCCATCCCAGTCCACCTTTTAAAGCCGTATTAACACTTTGGTAAAGTTCATAGTCAAATGAGAGTCACTCGAAGTCGTGAGTGAAGGGACAAAATAAACTCTTGTTCCCATGGCACCACACATAGACGCCAGACACACAGGTTCTCCACTCGAGTGGAAGCCATCCTTTTGTATGGGTGAGGAAACAAGGCTCTGCAAGGAGATCACACAGGGAGGGGGAGTGGAGGTGAGCTTGAACCCCGGGTCTCAGGTTTCCATGTCCAGGGTCTCTCTGTGACACCCACACTTCTGACAAACGAAATGAGCTTGGCAGATGAAGGGGAGGGTGCTTTGCATGTCTGTATCTGTTATTACACCTTTGTGTTCTGACAAAGGTTCTGGACATAAAAAGTGAAATCAAAAGCGGCAAATGGCAAAGCAAATGGAAGAAACTGAAGTACTTTGAGGCAGTATTTTCTTTAAAAAGCATTCTAACAAATTCTATGTCGTTAGAAAAGAACTCCGACAATCCGTCTTAGACCTGGGTTTTGGAGAGCCACAGGGCACACAGGCATGTTAAGAACTAGTCAGCCTGCAGTGGGAAGACCATTGCCACACTTTGTACTTCTTTTTTTTTTCTTTTTGGTTTTTCGAGACAGGATTTCTCTGTGGCTTTGGAGCCTGTCCTGGAACTAGCTCTTGTAGACCAGGCTGGTCTCGAACTCACAGAGATCCGCCTGCCTCTGCCTCCCGAGTGCTGGGATTAAAGGCGTGCGCCACCACTGCCCGGCTCACTTTGTACTTCTTAAACACATTTGACCTTGGCACCTTCTTTAGGGAGCTCATAGTACCTTCTATCTTTTAGTATTATATTAAATGTACGCTGACTTAGGTTTTCACCTTTGAATGCATTGGGTGAAGGATTTTTCCTGGGGAGATGCAGCACACAGACACAACATGCCTCTACTTGGCCCACAACAGACCAAAGTCATGACTGCAACAAAGTCCAAGTTCGCAGACCAATGGATTTTTAATGGGGTCACTATATGGAGTCTGGGCAAAGTGGCAAAGTGTTATGCAAAACTCTTGGGCAACTAACATAGATAAAGAACTCAGTAAATGTTTGTTGTAATTATTCCTGTGTACTATATCATTGGAGCCACGTGGCCTAAAGGGTTCTAAGTTCTTGGTTATAGGAAAACTAGTACAAGAATGAGGTTTATTTGGCTGGAAGAGAGAAGGCTTGGGATGGGAATATTCACCTATCTGAGGCTGTCCATGGAAGGAGACTCCTAGAAATCTTCTTAGTGCCAGAGACAAGGTGGCAGTGTTAGAAATACAGGAAGTGTATTTCAAATTGTTTACAGATGGCTTCGCTAATATGGAGGGCACTGGGAGGCTTTAGTTTCAAGTATTGCATCTGCTAAAATAGACTCCCTCAAAGGACAACATCAGAGCAAAAGTTGAGCTGTAGATACACTTATCTTCCTTAATAGAAACAGAGTGTAAAAGTCCATGTTCTCAATCTTGACCTGAGAGGGAAAAGCATTTCATAAAGGGATAATCACGCATCTCCTATGGCTTTCTGATTAAATAGCCCCGCAAGGACTCCAGGCTTGCTGAGCAGCTCCAACCCTAAATACCCTGTAGTGTAGCAGATACACAACGGGATACTTAGTCAGCTCTCACTAAATACTCAGAGTAACACTGGGAGTTACAGTGAAATGAGCCTGGACCATGGTCCTCTGGGCTGACACTATCTGGAAGCTTTCTTAGCTCAACTCCTAGTCAGAAACATGAAAGCATGCTCGCTCCTTGGAGAAAAACAGGTCTGTAGGGTGTGTATAGACTCCCCTTGACTAGTCAGGGTCTTGTACTTTCCATTCAAGTTCCTCATTCCATGGCAGTTAGCTCAAAGTCACCACCCCATTAAGGAGCCACTTTGGCCATCACTGGCCTTATGGACTTCAGCTGGTAGCTACATCAGAATGCCTCTCAACAGAACCTGTATTTAAAGAGACATAGATTACTGTGTTTGCCTGTGTTTGTGGAGTGATGGCTAGAAATTAAGTAGATTCTGGGAATTTGTGCTCAAACCATTAGAAACATGCTCAAACCTTTCTTTACTGACCTACAGACGCCCGCTGTCCTCAGTAGATTGCTTTAAATCTCAATTCCTTATGCATTTTTTTAAACATTTCCCATAGCAATCTGCTTTTAGCCCCTACCAGCTCACATATCATGTTTCTTAGGAAAACAGCCTTTTTTACAGGACATTTAGGGGTGAGTCATACAGTCAGAAGCGGTCTCCTTGGGGGAAGCTGCAAAAGAACTTTTTCTTCATGTGCCCATGACTTCCCAGGGTAGGGAGTAGACAAAGAAACAGATCGGCAAAGCTTTGAGATATAAGGTCATCTCAGATGTTCTCTGGTAGTCTCAAGTAGACCGTTTTACCAGCGGAGGTGAAAAGCTTCATTTCTGCAAGCTACTCACAGCTGGTACTGGTTCTGAATTTATACTCCACCTTCATGGATACGATTGATCTTTTAGAAGCAATAGAAAGGAAACAGTCTATATTTGCCACATGCATTTCCTTTGCCCCACCCCTAGCCAGAGATGCACTCCTCCCACGCATCCATTGTTTGGCGAACTCATACCCACTGGTTTTATGAACCAGTTACTATCTTTGGAGAAGATCCTGTTGTTAGGTCCTGTATAGATGATGGAGACCCTGAAGTGAGCGAGGCAGCCAACCCGTGGGGCTGCAGAACTTACAGATACTTTGTTACCAGGCAGCTACAAGGGACTCGTTGTGGACACTTTGTTACCAGGCAGCTACAATGGACTTGTGGATACTTTGTTACCAGGCAGCTACAAGGGACTTGTGGATACTTTGTTACCAGGCAGATACAATGGAATCGTTGTGGATACTTTGTTACCAGACAGCTACAATGGACTCCTTGTGGATACTTTGTTACCAGGCAGCTACAAGGGACTTGTGGATACTTTGTTACCAGGCAGATACAATGGAATTGTTGTGGATACTTTGTTACCAGACAGCTACAATGGACTCCTTGTGGATACTTTGTTACCAGGCAGCTACAATGGACTTGTGGATATTTTGTTACCAGGCATCTGCAATGAAATTGTTGTGGATATTTTGTATTCTGAAGGCTGTCACTACTTGCTTTATAGGATTTCCTTTGGTCCTACAGTCCATTTCATCATTCCCCTGCTGATGGTGTTTAGTTAGCTTACAAATTTTGGTGAAAGACTTAGCGAATCCCCCACCCCCCCAGTTAGAGTCCCAGTATCATTAAAAAAATGAAGTCATGGTATCTAAATTTTTCTGTGGTTATTTCCAAAGCAAGATGCTGCTACTGCCTTCTCCTTCCCCTCCTCCCCCTTCTCCCCTCCTCTATCTCCTCTTCTTCCTCCTCTTTTTCTTCTACTCCCTCTTCCCCTCCCCTCCTCCTTCTCTGAGTCTCCTTCCTCTCTCCCCTCAACCTCTTCTTCTGTTTCCTCTTCCTCTCCCTTCCTTCTTCCTTGCCCCTTTCTCCTCTTTTTCTTCTGCTCCTCTTCCCCACTCCTCCTCCCCCTTCTCCTCCTCTTGCTTTTTTATTGAGATGGTGTCTCACTATACAGCATTAGCTGTCTTGGAATTTATTATTAGATGAGGATGGCCTCAAACTCACAGAGATCCTCCTGCCTCTGCCCTCCTAGTGTGCCACCACTTCTGGAGAAAAGGAGATTCTTGGAGAAAGTGGCTACTTTTGGGGGTGGCCTGTGGGCTGGTGGTCAGTCGCTGCAGGGAGTGGTTTGCTTTCTACCATATCCTTCACCCTGTGCACACTCCTATCTGTCTTTTGTCTGTGCACCTTCTCAAATTGTTAGACAAATCAAAGTGCTCATTTTGGTTCTTGGCTTTACTGTATTCTTTTCTCTGCTTTGGCCACATAAGTAGACTTTCTTCCCATTATTTATTAAAAAACAATTCATGCAATATATTTTGATTATGTTTCCCCTCTTTAACTCCTCCCAGGCCCTCCTCACTTTTCTCCATGCAACACAGACTTTGGTTGCCTCTTAAATTACAACAAAAGTAAACAGTAGGGAGGACTTACACATTCTCTTTCTTCTCAAGCCAAGAAACATGACACTGCTTTTGGCTTTGTTAAAAAAATGACCTCTGTTGTCAGGGGAAGCTTCAGAATTTCTGCTGTCTCTCTGATCCTCCCTCCCTCCTGCAGGACTTCTCTCTCCTACTTTGGGACACTCATGGGGCTTACCTGAATGATAGGTGTTCTCTGTAGAGTAAAGCTCTGACCTGTGGTAATATCCGGGGGACTTGGGGGTCATCGAGAAGAACCAGCAGGAAGAGAACCCATGTCAGACTCCTCGTTCTGTTCCATGTACTCAGAGATTCTGATTGACATAATATTAGTGATAATGAAAAAAGTTGACATTTTAAGAGTGCTTACTGCATCCCTGGAAGAGAGGCGGTGCTTACAAAAAAACAATGACTTTGCCCCTGAGAAATGTCCTCTCTTCCCCCATTCTTCACAGCAAAGCATTTTCATTTTTGATTATATTGTTCCTTGTTCTTAATCTCCTCAAAGACTAAAGAGCAGGTCCCATTAAAGTACTCTAACCTATACCATGGCATTTGGAAGGGGAAGCTATGGCCACTGTCGTGACATTTGCTCTCCCCTGCATTGCATCATTTATAACTGGGCATGCATTGCTTCAAACACAAAGTTAATGAATTTCTTTTTTATTTGAGAGTCACTGCATCTATGGAGCATGCTTTGTCCATTTGAATGTTGGTATTTATTTAGTTGTGTGTACACAATGTGTTCTGGCTTCTCCTTTATGCACACAGGCATGGCTATTCCAGTGAGCTCAGTCTTAGTGAACGGCCCACGAGTTGTGAAACATTTTTAACATTTGGGAATCCACTTAACTTACTGTGTATGTGTGTATATGTGTGTGTGTGCATGTGTGTGTGTGTGTGTGTACTAGTCATTGTCCTTTTGCCGTGAAGAGAAACCATGCAACTCATATAAATGAAAGCATTTAATTGGAAGTTTGCCTACAATTTCAGAGGTTTAGTCTATAACCATCGTGGCAGGAAGCATGGCAGCATATCCTGGAACAGAAGCTGAGAGTTACATCCTGATCTGTAGGCTGAGAGCAAGAACCTGGGCCTGATGTTGGGCTTTTGAAACCTCAAGACCCACTCCTTGTGACATAGTTCTCCCAACAAGGCTATATCTACTCCAACAAGGCCACACCTCCTCTAACAAGGCCACACCTACTCCAACAAGGCCTAATAAGCTCACACCTTCTAATTTTAATTATTACAAACAGTTTCATTCCTTGGTGACTAAATATTCAGATGTAGGAGCCCCTGGGGCTTTTCTTATTCAAACCACCACAGCCACCACAGTGTATTAAGAACCATGTGAACTAAACTGTCACCATCTAAAAACACTGAAGCTGAGGAGAAGCTGTAGTAAACAGCCCTTGTTTTCATGTACCTATGGCTTTTATCAAGCAGGGTCACAGCTCCTTATGTGAATGTGGAAACGGGTGTGTTGATCTGCCGGGCGAGTTTCTTTGTCAGGGAAATGGATAATGATCACCAGCCGATCCCTTTATGTTGGAGGCTCAGTGTGTTTTATCAGATTTCATGAAGTGCAACATTTTTAGTCAATTTCTGCTTCTGAACCAACTTTAAAGTACCCAGATTTGGCAAGAAGCCGTGACTTGTCACTATTAGAAACAGACCCATAACAAAGAGAGACTGCTCAGAAGTGAGTGAGATTTTGAGCTCTACCATTTTGAAATCAGTACGGTCGCAGAGAATGAATCCGGGTCCATGACACAGCTGGCCTTGTGACTTGTCATGCTCTGGTGACCCTTCATCTGACCCTTAAGATGTCAGAAGAAACCAGAGAAGCCCATGGGATGTGGAGCTCTTTCTGCGCAAAGAGGAAGGGCTAACTGATACCATGGCAGCAGTAAGGGACAAATCTCCTTTATCTGAGAATGTACTGCAAGGACAATTCCCTAAAGCTTCCCAGAGTGTTCTCACTCGATGCCTGCCTACATTCTTCGAGACTATTTAAAAAACTTGTTAATGTGAAGATACTTCAAAATAGGGATAATATTATTTGAAAAAGCAGTACACAACACAATTATTATCAATCTATAAAGAAATAGCACTGATCAGGAAAAGTAGCTTTAGTATAGAAAATGCTATGAATCCCAAAAGAATGAAAAATAAATAGCTAATAACCATGGGAAAAGATGTTCAATTTTATCAGCAATTCAGTGAAAAGTTGAATAATGAATTATGTTATTTTATGTATCAGGTAACAGACATTGAGAATCCTGGTAGCTGGTACTGGTGAAGAATAGCGGTTCTCTCATGGCAAGGTAGAACAGACAAGGATAGCCCTTTTAGAGAGTAGTGGGGTAAGACACGTACAGAAGCTTCCAAGGGTAAATACTTTTTGGTTCATCAGTGAGTCTGCAAGGCATTTATGCTGGGAGGTCAGATAGGTAATCGGGAATACCATGTAGATATTGCCAACCATTGTTTCTAGTGGCAAAACACGAGGAAACTCACTACCTGTCTAGAACCCTCGCTGCAGAAACGAAGGCGCATCCAGATAATGGACTCCAGAAAGTGCCGAGAAAGGAGCGGATGGTTGCTGGCAGATGGATCAGAGGGCAAAGGTGTTTGCGGACAGACTGCTAACTTGCTTAAAGAAAGAGAACGCCGGCTCTTTCACGCTGGCCTCTCACCTCACACACATTATATGGCAACTGTGCTCAAGTGTGCTCACACACACCACACAAATAAGTGAATATTTAAGACAGGGTGTGATGGGGGCAGATAGATATGGTATAGGTAGTTAATGTCAAATAAGAAGTATCTAGTTCATCTCTTTAGCTATGCCATAATATTGTATTCAGAGGAAAAACTCTGGGGGGAAAGAGTGTGTGTGTGTGTGTATGTGCGTGTGTGTGTGTGTGTTCTTTCTTAGGAATTCAGTCACACTAGCAAATCTGAAGATGGAATGGGATCTAGTGATGATTCTTCTATCCATTTTTTCTATCCACAAACTCCTCTCATGGTCCTTATAATTTTGATTGTCAAGGCCATTTCATGAGTCACACAGCCTGTGACTCCCCCTATCCCTTTCATGCTCACCATGGCTGCGGCCACCATCACACCCCACTGGGATGTCACCAGTGACTTCTTAGCAGGACCTGGTGGTTCTGTCGGGTCTGCGAGGTTCAGTCTCAAGATGGATGTCAGATTAATCATGCTAAGTTAATGAGATCATGCTAAGAGAATGCTCAAAACCTCATGAAGGCCCCCATTTCCTTCAGAATCAAGGGTACATTCTTTAAAATAATTTGCATAGCTGTCCTTCTCTTTGTAGTTATTCTGACTTATTAGACTTCTTTTTTTTTACTTCTTCTAGGCCAATTACACCACACCCCCATGAGGTCTTCGTATCTATCAACTCCTTTGGGATATGCATCTGATTTGTTTTCTTAAGAAGGCCTCATGCACAGATCCTCTTTAATTCTACAATGTACCCTAACCCCAGCCCCAGGATAGCTCATCGGTTTCATCTGCGCTGCCTTACATATTTTATCCCCTGCCATTATGAAAGAACACATAGGTTAGTTGTCTTCAACAGCTGTTGCTTTCATTCCCTCCATTTGAATTTAAGATTTAAAAAGACAAGCATTTAGGTCTGTTTGGTTCATCTAGAGAGTGATTAGCACCTAGTGAGCATTACATATATATTTATATAGGCTATATATGTATATATAATAAAAGCATTAAGTATACTTTCATGTATAATGTAAATGATATCTCTATACATAATATAATGATATTAATAATAGGTCTGAGCATTGGGTTGCACCCATCAGAGCGTGTGTGTGTGTTCGCTTGCCAAAGACCCCCCAAAAGCTCATGGAACAGGGATCACTAAAGCCACCCGGGTGTAGATGGGGCAACTGAGGGATGCAGAAGCATAGAAGTCAGTTGTCTAGCATTTCTACTGTACCTGCTGTAATTTAGAGCTTACAGACACAGTGCCTGAGTCCTGGGCACCATATTCAAGCAAAACAATGTTAGGTCAATATTATCTATCGAGATCCTGTGGGATTTCATTGGTCAAAAGGGAGACTTTTCTATGTAAATATCACTACTGCTACTATCTTAGGCCTTGGATCCCAACCCAAATCCTTCATAGGCAACTCTAGGCTCTTTATTAGGTTTCGTGTAGTTTAGTTTGGAGGTGTGTGACTTACCGTTCCTACCTCTTGTCAGTTGGTGCTTGGCTTTGCAGAAGGTTGAAAGCTTCCAGAACTATAAGGGCTTCCTTATACTCATGCAAAAAAACAACAACAACAAAAAAAAAAAAACAAAAAAAAAACCCAAAAAACAAAAAACCTGCTCTTCAACTTCAACTCTGGTTTGCTGTCTTGTTTGCTGTCTCTGCATCTTTGCCTGTAGCAGTAACGAAGGCCGGCCCCTCCCACCTGTCTTTGTCTCTGCAGGAGAATGACATCAACCTGACTCACATCGAATCCCGACCCTCCCTTGTACACAAAGATGAGTACGAGTTCTTCACGTACCTGGATAAGCGCAGCGTGCCTGCTCTGGGCAGCATCATCAAGAGCCTGCGGCAGGACATCGGCGCCACTGTCCACGAGCTGTCCCGAGACAAGGAGAAGAACACGGGTGAGAGTCTGAAGATTCCTGGGACCTCAACAACACAGCACAGTTTTCATAAAATAGCACCGATGACAACTTAAAGGTGCATGAAAGGGAGAGGAAGTAAGCCCAGGAAGTAGCCTCACATAGCATTGACACAATCATTAGCTCCTTTCCCCTTCTTCAATGTAACTGTTTCTTGTTCTCACTGAATATGTTGAAAGACAAGATACTGTGTAGCCCAGAGTGGTTCCAAACTCACTAAGTAAGTGAGCTTGCTCTTGAACTTCTGATCCTCTGGCTTCCACTTGCCACGTGCTTGGATTACAGGTGTGTTCCACCACATCCAGGTTATACAGAACCAGGGATCAAATCCAGTGCATTGTGCGTGCAACTTCTTATGTATTTTTTTTTTTTTTTTAAATTTCTGGGCTACAATCATCTGCTGCAACCAAAGAGTTTTCTCCAAATTTTTACAGTATGCCAAATCTGTATCAGGTTTTCAGGTCCTGAAAGGCAGCTCCCCAAGACTCTACCAAGGGTGTCTTCCCCACGCTCTCCTCTCAAAGGTATAACTCTGACAGGAAGCCCCATCTCTGACTTGCCCTTGCCCAGAGTGGTCAGATGGGCTCAGGTCTCGGGAGGGACCCTTGTAATTCTTCCTCTTCAGATGTCTTCACCTCCTTCCTTTTGCCTCCCAGGCTGACGCCTGTCCTCTCCCGCCTTCAGGCCACCTGCTCCCAACAGGAACTTCGGGCCCTCAGGACAAAGGGCCTGCTGGGTCCTGGGGCAAGCTCTGCCTCTGCTTGGAGCAGGTGGAGGCCGAGGCAGCTGGACTCTGGAGTCGGAAATCAAAGAAATTGACAGGCAGGCAGGCAGGCGGGCAGGCAGGCGCCACTTGGAGAACGAGGAAGATGTATGTGGGCCAGCTGAAAGGCTGCAGCCTGAGCTGGAAGCTCCAAAAGCAGCTTCTTAGAGGGGATAGAGAGAGACAGTGAAGAGCCCAGCTTCTTGGTCCAAGACATAGCACACTTGGTGTGACTTTGAGCAAATTACTAATGCTGACAACCTCCAGCCGCATCCAATGGAAGAAATAAGAATCCCTGACATTCTGGGGCTAATGAAATTATATCTCCAGGCACCGGAAATAGAGCAGAGGTTGTTTAGGGGATTCATAAATGCCCTATATTCTCGCTATTATTATCATTGCTATAAAAAAAAAAAGTGGAAAAGCCACAGGAGCCGCAGCAATCCGGCTTGTACAGATCCTCTCTTCTAGATTCCAAGAGCTGGAATATGACCTCAGAGGTCATGCGCCCCCACAGACTCCTAAGCTTTGTATCGGGAAAATGGAGGCCGTGACTTGCCTTAAGGCAGAGAGCACATTCTGCGTGGTCATAGGCAAGAGAATATTAATGACCAACTCATCTATGTCAGACACTGCGGTAGGTGCTGGGGAAAAATAAGTCAACGGCTTGTTTCTGAGGAGCTCGGTCTGGCTGAGGGGACAAGATACCCAGGTAGACATAGAAGAGAGGCTGTGGCTGTAAGGAGACAGATGCCTTTATCATGTGACTCTCGGGACCCACCAGGGAGGAAGTAGAAAAGCTAACGTTTTCCTCCAGAGGCGTATCCCGCAACTACTGCTGAATCTTAGACATTAGAAGGAGCACAAAATTAATTCCTCAGGAGGCTGCTCACCTCGGTTGCTCAGGATGGCAGGGTGCTGGTGTTTGAAGTGTGTGTGGGTGTGTGTTTGTGTGTGGCAGAGATGGGGGTGGCAATCTTACGGGAGCAAAAAAGAAACAGCCTGTACTCACTATTTGAAACGTGTCGTGTGACCTTTACTTCTCCGAATAGCCGTTTCCACCTGTGATTCAGCAGCTGCTGGGGATGCGTGGCAGATGTGGAGGTGACCCCAGCAGGGAGAGACTGGCTGTCAGGGCTCCAGGGGCAGATCTGTAGGGAGGAGTCTGGGTTTGGAAGCTGGCTTTTGAGAGGAGCATTGCTCTGCATAGCTGTTCTCTCCTATCAATGTCATGGGGGAAAGATGAGAGAAAGGAAGCGCAGGAGTAGATTCGGACCTTTGATTCTTTCTCCAGACAAAAAATGCCCTTTTTAATGAGGGGCTCAGATCTCAGGGGCAAGGCTGACAGCAGGTTCAAGTGAGGGACCTGAACCCCTCAAAGCAATTAAGCTAAACCACTTTCCCCTCTAGTCGCTGAACCATTCAGACAGCAGCATGGGTGATAGAGAATGAAAGTTTCTCAGTTTCTTAATTGCTAACGTTCCCCACCCAAAACAGCTTGAGGGAAGGTTAATTATGGTGACAGGTTAAAGAAACCCCAACCTCCTCAAATACCTCCTGGAGAAGCTGATGGGGCCTTAATAGGATTTTAATCCAGAGAGTCTTTTGAATGCTTAGTCTATTCTCCTGCTGCCGTCTCTCCTGATGACCTCAAATCCTTCTTCAACTCAACATGAAAGAGCATTAATATCGGCCATCGATCCACCTACTAATCCTTTTCCCTTTCCTTTGAGTGTTCTGCATGACATTGCATTTAGTGAGGGCGTAGAAAATGCCTACATGGAGACAGATTGCAGCCAGGGGAGGCAGACAGACATGGACACAGTGCCTTAGGTAGTCAGAAGTTAGAGCATTGCCCTTTGAGAGAGTTACCCCTTTGTACACGGGGTAACTTGGAGTTGTTTAACAGGATATCGTGTTGAGACAGCAAGCTCAGATTTCCATCACAACAGCTTTCTATTATATTCTGTGCAAAACAGAAAGGCTGGCTGATATGTATGTATGTATGTATGTATGTATGTATGTATCTATCTATCTATCTATTTATCTATCTATCATTTTCTATTTATTCACCTGTTTTCCCATCTGTCTGCATATATACACAAGTACATATGTGTCAATCTATCTATCATCTATCTATCTATCTATCTATCTATCTATCATCTATCTATCTATCTATCATCTATCTATCTATCTATCTATCTATCTATCTATCTATCATCTATCGATCATCTATCTATCTATCTATCATCTATCTATCTATCTATCTATCTATCTATCTATCTATCTATTGTCTATCTGTCATCTCTCTACCACATACTATCTCTTATTTATCTGCCTAGCCTAGAGCTAAGATTATTGATAGAATCATTATTACATAGGTTTTCCCCATGTAGCCCAGTCCCCTGTAGATTTCTCTTTTCTCCGTCAATATTGCTGCTCTGAAGTGCCATGCTGAGTAAGACAGATGTTTTAGATTCATTTCGGTTTTCTGTGGTCAGTGAGAGGATCCCTTGAAAGGCTCTGACCTTCCCCTCCCGGGACCTGGCAAATGGTGCACATGTGTGCACGCCTACTTGTTTGTAAGAGAAGGGTGTTCAAAGGAGTGCTGGTTCCCAAAGTGATAAGACTCTTCAGAAGAAAGCTGCTTAAGGCCGAGTGGTCCAGATGGCTGGAGTTTCTTTAGTCCCACCACCTGCATCTCCGCTTTTTCTGTCTGTCTATTCCATTCCCATTCTCATCTTGTTCCCTTTCAATTGGAAATTTCCCTCCACGTATTTTCCTTTGTCCTGGGTATGGTTTTCACTATCATAGCTCTATGTGCTCAGGCTCCTACATCTACAGGGAATCAACTCTTCAGACTGGGGGGGGGGGGGAGAAATATGCAGTTACATCACCATTTTGTCTTCAGTTAAGTGCTCGCTGGATGTACTGATGCTGCTGTGCGTCCTGGGAGTCAGGGAGACATCTCCTGTTTCTTCAGACTGCTCCTGTTGAGACAAACTGGCCTCATCTGGGAGGATAAGCTCGTTCAGGAGGAGAGGAGAAATGTGGGGACTCTATGTAGAATAGTTTAATGCTATCAATACTCTGCTTGTTCCCCCAATTCAATTCTGTCAATAATTCATTGGCAAAGAAAAATCTGAACAAATGACCCGATGAGGCTGAGCTCGCTGGTCAGACACAGAGTTTAAGCTAAGGAAGACCATAGCATTATAAAATAAAAGAGAGAATTCTTCATTTGTATTCTAAATCTATCTCTTAAAAAATCTTGATTACTTTGCTTGTCTCATTTAGTCTTTGCAATAGCTAGGGTAGCCAGAGAATACTCTTCATGATTTCAGTATTAGAAGACAAGAGAGGGAAAAGCTGGGAGGAGAATGGTTTTGTGTCCTTCCTCTTCCTGTTTGATCCCTCGTCTGTAGCTGTTGGGCCAGCTTGTTTTGAAGGTTCCCATGTCTTATTTGAAAAGTGAAGATGTTCAGTGCTGATGTGACTGTGTGGGTCACATGATACAATCTTAGGAGAGGTGCCGACATGCAGGGCTCATGTGGTCAGTGAACTTACAACTGAATCTCCTAACAGGAGACACACAATTCTTAAGGTTTCTCAGGTCCCCTATTTGCAACCTTTGCTGACCACGTGCACGACTACGTGCTGTTTGGTTCAGACATATGATTATGAATGTTAGAAGGAACAGACGAACACCACCCTTCTTCCACGTGCCATGTATGGTCCTTAAGGTGCAGGAGGGAATAAGAAGATGCAATTGTAACTAAATGCCAACTTGTCATTCACAGTGGGTCAAGAGAGCCTCATAGTGACCCGGAAAGAGCGATACATTTAAAGTCAAGAGCTGATATGTGGTTCTCTGCTTTCTACATGGTCGTTTATCACCTCGCCTTCCAGAGTGCAATCCCCCCCAGCCTCTTCTTCATCTGGGAAATATAACGAAGATCTGTTCTGCTGTTTCCTGTAGTTCATGGACAAGGTCACGCCAGATATCTTGAGGCATCTGAAGGTCTGAGTTGAACTTGCTTGAGACGAATAGGTTCTTGGTCTCTGGCATGTTTGGGCCTCAATAGGGAGATACCTCTGTAATCCATCACCCCAACCATTATTAGGTCATCTGTTATACCAGTGTATGGAAGCAGACCCCAACCAGGGTAGCAATGCAGAGGGAACCACATTGGGGTTGTCTTTACCCATTAGTCAAGAGAACAACTTTACATGTGGGGTTTTGCGAGGGTCCTGCAAGCAGGTTCCCATTTCCAAGCCTTCCTGTGACTGGCAGATGTGTGGTTTGTTGGGAAGAGCAGGGGCAAGAGAGCCAGGAGGCCAGCGTTTCTCCCTCCCTCTCATTCTCTTTTCCTTTCTCCTTCCATTCTCATTCCCTGGCTCTTTTCCACGTTTTCCTCCTTCCTTTCCTACCAGTGTTGACAACACTCATTATACAACTGATGTCTTTGGGGGGATATTTCCATCATCTTTGAGATTTTTGCTTCATTAGATACCCTTCTCTCTTCTTGTCTAGCATGTACACATCACGTGACTCTTTTGTTGTAAACCCCACCTATGGCGATGCTCTTCCTTTGATCACTGGGGAGATGGCTCACAGTTTAAAACATCTATTGCTCTTACAGAGGATAGGAGTTGGATGCCCAGCACCCAGGTCGGGTGGCTTACAACTTCCTGTAACTCCATTTTAAATGGGGATCCAATGCCTCTGGCCTCTTCTAGCTCTAGGGCTCTTATGCACATGCCTCCCTCTGTTAAAAATAAAACGAATCTCTTAAAAAAGGGACACATGGCCCCTTGGGAGGGTCAGTGTGAGGGTAGCTCCTGTTTGGGGGATGGCTGGAGTAAAGAGCCTTATAGATGATGCTGTTTACTCATAATTTCAACATTTCATTGAAATGTCTGTTCTTCATGCACTTATTTATCTGATTCTATGAAGTTGCTCTTAATTAGCAGAGACCAGATGCTTTGCCCATCCCATCTTGACTGATACTGCTCTGCCCAGGGTGCAAAGGGGACCAGCTTGTCCTGTCGGCCAGGCTTTGACTCCTTCATCCTTGCCAAGATCTTCCTCCGGGTTTTTCTTTCCCTAGAAATGAACGTAGACGTGCCTTCAAACAGGACTTGGCCTGCAAGATCGGGCAGCCATGCCCTCTTCCTTTGCTCCTGCCTTCTTACACATCTGGAGGCTGTGCCTCAGAGGAGGCGCAGGGGAGCCTGGAGTGAGACCATTCTGTCTCGGGTCTCTGAATTGGAGGATTTATTGCTCTTCCTGAGACAGGCTGGCCACAATCCTGGGTGCCTTTCCCCCTCAGCCCTGAGGCTGGTGAATGTCTGATGCAGCATGAGAACTAGATTGTGATCTGTCTGCCTCGAACTACTGTGGGTTTAATGGGCTTGCACTGACCCACCAGGCAGGAAGTAGGCTCTCGCCTGTGGGCCCTTTCCTTTGGGAGCACTCTGGAGCCAGTGGTCCCTTGACGTCTGGGCAGAACAGTTGACCCTGACTTAATGGGACCACAACGTGGGTGTCCAGGGTCTGCTCTCCAGCAGGCTGCTTCCTTTGGAGCCAAATCAATATTTATTAATGATCTGCACCCCTCCCGGGTGCCAGTGGCTTCACAGAGAGCCTCTGTTACACCAGCCGGCTCAGTAATTCATTAACCCCAAGCCCAGAGCCTGTGAGGGCCTTGCAGAGGCTGACCCACCACTGGGGTATTTGGCAAGGTCATTAATGAGCTAATCTGATTTAACTTTTCAAAATGAAGGCCTGGGTCACCGGGGTCAGTGCCTATTCCCAGCATTGTGACTGAGACCCCTATGTGTGTGTTGGGGGGGAGGCCGTGGAGGGAGGCTGCAACTTTCCTCTGAAGAGGAGAAAGTATGTGGAGGAGAAGGTAGGTGTTATGCGTAACCACGGCCATCCAGGAAGGCTGGGATGAAAGACAGGAAGGACTTCTTCAAGGCCCTGTGGGGTCCTACTTCTGCTCACCCAAAGAACAAAGATAACTAGAACTGTTGGCAGATTGGTCAGGCCTGTGGGGCTGGGGGTGCAAAAGTGGACTTAGGCTCTGCCCTAGGAGCCTGAGTGACAAGATTTACTTAGCCAGAGGCACCCCCAGGCTTTGTGAAGCGGTTCAAGCGCAATGACCGTTGACACAGCCCTACCTGCTACAGGTTCGTTACTTCCCATACTACAGAAGGTGACAGATGGCAGAATTAGTTGTCTTACACATTTTACAGATGAAGAATGTACAGCTGCTGGCTCCCCAGATTCCTGGGGGGAGAGTAACTCGCTCAGACGCACACGGTTTGTGCTCAGGAAGATACACTTGAGCCCAGAGTGACCTTCCAGCTACCAGGCCTGGATGCTCATCCTTCTGTGCTTAGTGTCAGCTGGAGCTGAGTGAAGCAGGCATTCCTCTCTGGGCTCCCTGCCTTTGTGTGAGTTCCCAGACTGCATGGCCTTCATACTCTGAAGAGAAAGGAAGTCATGTGCCTCAAGACACTCTTGCCTCCTGTACCCAGAACCTGTCTCCCTTAGGTCTCTCATCTCAAGACTCAGGCCTTGTTCCAAGGTGACAGCCTGTGAACTCTTTCTTCATTGACCTGGGTCTTTCTATCCCATAGGCTGCAGCCAATGGCCTTAAAAGTGATGCCTTGGAGGAGGTGGGGTTTGAGTTCAGGTAGGGCAGGCAGCTGCCAACAGTGAGTTCCAAGCCTGTCACATTTTACCCTCTGGCTTTCTCATAATCCCGAGAATAATATTACCCAATAGTTTAAAATCGCGCATGCGTGTTGAATGCTTTTGTCAGCTTTCTTTATGGGCTTATAGGTTGCTCAGCATTTTTTAATCTCTCTCTGTAGGTGTGCATGCGGGCTCATGCAGTGTGCAGTGTGTGCAAATGCCACAGCATGAGTGTGGAGATCAGAGGTGACCTCTGGTATTGGTTCTCTCCTTCTACTTTGGGACAGTCTCTGTTTCACGTCCGTGTACACCAGCCTAGCTGGCCTGTGAGCTCATGGCGATCCTCCTGTCTTCATTTTGCTGTGGGAGCATTGGGATCATGTGTGCTAGGCTGGCTTTACACGGGTCCTGGGAGTTTGAACTCTGGTCAGCCCATTTCCTGGGGAGGGGCTTTACCACTGAGCCACCTCCCCATCTCCTGATCCTCACTGACTCTCTCAGGGACATATGACTTTTAATGGCCCTTTTGCAAATGAGAGACTAAGGAACCGCTGAGATTAGGCGCTTTGCTTCGAGTCCAAAAGTCGGGACCTACCTAGCAGAGATATCTTCTCACCCAAACCTGTGTCAGGAGTTCCCAAGCTTTCCCGTTTTTCTGGCTGGGCTTTGTGTTCCAGCCATTTCTGTATAATGATGGGGCTCAAAAGTCACCAGAGGCTCCTGCTCTTGGGTGGCTATCATGACCTTATAATCCTGCAGTCTCAAGACCAGGTGCTGAGCTCAAAAGGTTGGAGCTTACCAGGCTGTGTGCTCTTTAGATCTTAGAATACTTGTAATGGTTTCGAGTTCTCTTATTTATTTATGATTAATTAACTAATTAAATAACTTACTTCTTTTCTGCTAAGAGGTCTTAGCTAAGCCACGTGCATGTGCCCAGCTAGTTTGGTTTCAGGAAAGAATTCCTCAGAGCCAGGTCTGACTGGCTTTGCTGCTCTCTAGTGGTGAGTTGGGAGATAGCAGGTGTGCCTAGCTTTGAGGCCAGCATCCGTAGAAAAGCTGTGGATGGGGCCTGAGACTGTAGGGACCGTACTCCGAGGACATGAACATAGCTGCCTTGCTGACTGTGGTGGATGCATCTTTCCATGTTTCTTCTGGCCAGCCTCTCACAACATTCCACGCATCTCAGAGCACAAGAGTCACTAAGGACTGGAGCAAAAAGTAAACACATCATGGGTAGCTTATAGGGGGAAACAGAGGCCCGGTGTTAAGAAGGATTTTAACGCTGGAGCCAGATGGAGATGCAGCTCTTCACACTAACGGCTGGTGTCCTCCCCCCACTTCTTCCATTACTGCCGGAATGGTGAAATCTGCCGTCACAGTAAACATGGATGGACCCCCTGTGTGTGGAGTCCAGGGCTAAGGTGTGTCATGTCGGCTGAGTCCAGTGTGTAACAGCAAAGGGAGATGATTTGAATCTCTTTCATGGGTCCGGAAGACAAAACTACAGGCGCGTGTATAGTTATATAACAAAGGAAGTGGCATGCTTACTAGTTTTTCTGGAAATTTCACTCTGCCCTTTGTGTGATGAGGAAAACAACATACTTAACAGGAAAA
>NC_052063.2:4247693-4326614 GCF_903992535.2 Arvicola amphibius
AATCATCTGAAACCAGCCCGGAGCTGCTCGCTCCAGCATTGGGCCCTTCAGCCTCCTTCCGGGGGTAACAGCCACTGCCTTGGCTCGCTGCGTGGACCCTGCCGTGTCTGCTGCTCTCATCATTCAGACTTTGTCTTAGTCCCTGTGTGATCTTAAACCAGTGATTTTGATTTTCAGACTTTTTTAAACTGCTCGGCTTTTCATCTGTATAAGAGAGGCTGTAATGTTATTTCTTATAAAGGAAGGCTTCCGAGAACAGAACTAGGTCAGAGCAGGGACTGTGAACAGTGGTCACTATCGTTAAAGCCCTCTGTGTTCCTATAACCCTCCCCCCTTCCCTTCCACTTCTCCTCCACCTCTCCACGTGCGGCACTCAAGGCTCATGCCCTCAGGCCGCTCACAGTTCACATTTTCCTGGTTTCTGTCCACACGTGGGACACTTGGACCCGATGTGTCTCTTATAAGCCACAAGGATTTGGGTGGTGTCGTCTGCTCTTCGGTCTGGTCCCTTTCTAGGAAAGACAGCATCATTGCCAACACAAAACTCAGGTGACCGTGTTCTCCCTCATGGTGCTGTTTCCAAACTGAACTGTAAGCTACCCGGCTGTCGCTTCCACAGGGCTGTAGCTGACTCTGAGATCAAAGGTGTTGTAGGGTTGCCCAAGGCACTTGGGAGGGAGTCACACAGTGGGAAGTTGGGGTCTAAGGGCTCATCTTTCTTTCTTTAACTTTTGTCCTATCTATATTTGGGGCTATCCATAATCTTTTGCTGCTAGAGGAACTCATTGGTGGCCGCTACTCCAAATGATGGGTGGGGAGAATATGCGACAATTCAGGAAAACCTTCAGGCCTGAGACTGAGAGCTGGGCTGTGGGCTTCAGTCATGGTGCAAGGGTCTAACATTCCAGAGGGCAGGGCTTGAATCTCTCCTGGGTTCTGCAGGCAGGGAAAGGGTCCTTCAGTGGGCTTCAGGCTTTAATAGGGGACTGGGCTAAGACCATCCCATTCCTCATTCTTGGAGACAAAGTGTCCTGTAGAACAGTCTGGGCAGGATTTAGTCTGGCGGTCTCTTGAGGACGTGTTTTAACATCAGTTTCACCAGAAAATAGAACTTATTATTTTTTTAATTTTTATTTTGCTATTTATTTATTTGAGACATGGTCTCTATATGTAGCTTCCACTGACCTGGAACTCGCTACGTTGGCCAGGCTGGCCTTGAACTCTTAGCGATCCTCCTGTATCCGCCTCCCGAGGTTGGGGAATTAAAGGTGCGCCACCACCACTACCTAGCTTAAATCTGTAGCTTTAACAGATTAGGAGCTATATAGAACCCCATGTGCCATCACCATCCATGTGACTAATTGGGGGATCGGGGAGGCCGTTAGCCACATGTCCCACAATCTACACTCAGGACTCTGCTCTTTCTGTGTTGCAGTGCCCTGGTTTCCAAGGACCATTCAAGAGCTGGACAGATTTGCCAATCAGATTCTCAGCTATGGAGCGGAACTGGATGCAGACCACCCGGTGAGCCCAGGGCCCTGGATGAGAGTCTTCCCACCTTCCCACCTTCCCTCTAACCCCTCTTCCTTTCTCCTCCCCCCACCCATCTCCAGCTTGGAGCAATGTGAGTTCCTACCTGTGCCAGGGTCTTGAGATTGCACTATCACCGTTACCATGGTTACTACAGTTACTACTGTGGAATGGGTGTGAACCAGTGACCAGGAAAGGCTGTCCCTATACAGCCCTGTGTATTTCTAATTCCGCCTTTGCTTACTTTATGGGCATTTAAATCAAGCCCAGCGAGGGGACAGTGACAGCGGTGACGCTGGTCCTTCAGAGAGCTGAGCAGAGGACTCTAGTCAGATGAGGGAAGAGGGGCAGATGCTGATGGGGGGGGTCTTCAGGAATGGAGACGGGTGGGTGGCACTTCAGGGACGACAGTGGGAGAGCGAGCTGAGGCAGGGGTGGTCAGAGATGTACTGGAGCGGTGGATTTCACTGAGCTGTGCATATTGTAGGCAGACGACAGGTTCTCACTAGAGGAATGGATCAGGGTGTGTGTGTGTGTGTGTGTGTGTGTGTGTGTGTGTTGGGGGAGTTTTCTCATTCTTTCTTCTTCTCTGGGGTCAGTGGTCCTTGGGCATGGACAGAGGTGATCCGGCAGCTTCCTTGCGTGGGCAGTGCACCATTATGACCTTACGTTCTCCAGGCTCCGACAGGCAGTGGACTCTCCGGCCTTTTTTAACCAGGAAGCAGTTTGTGTCAACTAGGTTTTAGCGTGGCTGGTGCTGGGGCATGTCTGTGTCTGTCCAGACTCTCCTCACAGCCTTGTGGGGTCTAACAACCAACAGGAGGCTCTCTCTTCCCAGAGACAGTGTCCTATAAGTGGGCTAAGGCTTCCATCTCACAGACTGGCCCAGGGATGTCAGGTAGCTTCTCAAATATGCTTTGTCTATTGATGGAGCCTGGGCTCCTTGGACCCTTAACCCAGTGCTCAGGGGAGTTGAGGACACAGGCTTGGCTGGCAACAAGAAACCCAATCTCCTGCATGCCAACAAATGGGGAGCCATAGGCCAGCCTTTCAAAACACAAGCAGTTGGCTCAGGTGCATGCTCCATCCCAAGTAGTAAACCTTGTGAGCTGACTTGATTGGCATGAGAAAGACAATGAATATGCCAGCAACTTTAGTCATAATTTATACCACCTTGAACGAGAGAGAGAGAGAGAGAGAGAGAGAGAGAGAGAGAGAGAGAGGGAGAGAGAGAGAGCATTTTATAAATAGAAACAAGGTGAATCATCCTACCCTCTACTTTCGAAGCAGAAGAAAATATTATTTTCACATCTTTCTAAAATAATGTTCATGTCTGCGAGAGGTTCCCCCCCACACACACAGCCACACGAGTGTGCATATATGTGTTGGCCTGTCTCTCGCATGCATTGCCGACCGCAAGCTGACCTTCATCGTTACACTCCAGTGAAGATTTCTGCCTGACATCTCCAAATGGACTTCCAATGGCTCTCCTGAATCTTAGTTGTGACGTTAGAATAAATTATCCTGAGCTGAGGACAGAAGTTGTACTTAGGCGTCATTCGTAAGCCTTAAATATTGTGTTTCACAGACGTGGTGGGGAGCCCTTGTGAGCCTCGGGCAGGAGGTCTGTGACTTCTTAGATGTCCCTGGGCTAGGCAGTGAGACCTAGTCTCTAAAACCAAGCTAAACTTGGCCAGACCAAAACTAAATCAAACCAAATGAAATTAAACCAAACTGAAAACAAAGCGAAAATGTCAGCTCTGGAGGGACAGGTTCTCTGTTGTTTCCTGTAGATGATACAGTGTCTTTCACGGAGCCTGGAGGCAGCAAAGGCCACACTGGTCGCTCTGATGTCTCTTCTCATGAGCCTCTGCCTGGGCCTCTCAACTGTGGGCCCTGCACACAGAAACATCTTGGGAGTTTTCTTCCCCCAAGAAAAGCAAGTCCAGCCTGACCCAACCTGTCGGACACACACATGAGAACTTTTCTTCCCTCCCCAAGCCCCATCGTCTGGCCTTGACCCTCTGTTCTTCCCTTTGGCCTCTATCCTAATCATTTGGGTGAGAGGGAGAGGCCAGTCCAGAGAGAGAGGGACATGTCCTTCCCTTTAGTCTCATGTCCCTCAGAAGCCAAAGTTGGCCTTAAAACTCTCTGGAGTTCATTTCTCTTTGCTAACCCAGGCCACAGCTTTGGCTCCCCAGCCTCTCCTTGTCAAGAATTTTATCACCAAAACAGAACTTATCAGGTACACCGTCCCCCTGTAGAGGAGGCGCCAGGCTCTCTCTGCTCCTTCTGTCATCAGATGCTGGGAACAAGGGCCAAGCCTAGAGCAAACCCATGAGTGTCTGCCTGCAGCTGCCAGCCCCAACCCCCCCCCCCCCCGGGGCCTGGCCTCAAGGTGTGAGCTGCAAGCAGACACCAGCCTAGCAGTGAAGGGGTTGTTCTTCTTAAAGGACCCTCTGTTCTGCTCTGTCCCTTGCAGTCAGCATGATCCCTTCCTCCTCTGACCCCCTGCCCTTGGCAGGATGCATCTGTGTTTGACCTAGTACTTCGGAGTCTCCCAAACAGTCACTTTGTGGAAACGAGGGAAAGGAAAGATGGTTCTAGAAATCCAGGGTAAAAGCACTCTGCCTTCAGCTTCAGCTAAATGAGAAAATGGCCGGCAGGCCTCTCTGTCCCTCTTACCTCTTACCTTATTGCTCCTCTCTCTCTCTCTCTCTCTCTCTCTCTCTCTCTCCTCCTCCTCCCCCCCCCCCCCCCTCTTCTTCTTCTTCTTCTTCTTCTTTTCTTCTTCTTCTTCTTCTCTTCTTCTTCTTCTTCTTCTTCTCTTCTTTTCTTCACAGGTATTTGTTAAGTTGCTGCATTACTAGCTAAGCTTTCTTGATCATGGTCTGTGTACTGGCACAATGCTACATTCTTGGCATGGGGTTAATTTTAGTGCCACCCTGGAGGGTTGGGTTCTCAATGCCAGGGTGCGGACTCCCAGGAAGTTGTGTCTGTGAGCCGTGTTGAAGTAATACTGGAGATGCGTGGGTTCCCACTGTTCCTCTAATTACAGAGAAGAGGAGAAAGGGCATCGATTTTCCTGTGTGATGCCAGGGAGACCCGAGAGAGCAACTGTAAGCGTTGTGGGCAGAACCCCAGCGGACGTGTCTGACTCCCGCTTTCCCAGGCAGACCATGCTGTGCCCTTCACCTGAGCTGCTACTCTGCGAGCATCACCCCTGTGTGCTCTCACTGGCAAACCTCTGCTGGTCTTTCCAGGCTGCTCTTCAAACCTCTCGGCTCGCTCCCGAAAGCCATTCTCCCTTTCTTCTCCAGGCCACAGCCTTGCAGTCTGTGTCACCAGGAGGCTGTGTGCTGTCACCAGGAGGGCTGTGTGCCTGTGAGTTTACTGAAGTCTGTGAGGGTTCACCTTTCAAGGGACCGCATACCATGTTTCTGTAATGTTTATGTTTCCACCAATAGAACTAAGTGGTCCCCTTTTCTTTACAAAGTTTCAATACCTGTTACCTTTCATTTTAAACATTGCTTTATATAAGGGGGGGGGGGCTTTGGTGGCTCACATCTTTAATCCCAGCACTTGGGAGGAAACAGGCACACAGATCTAAGTGAGTTAGAGGTCAGTCTGGTCTACAAAGTGAGTTCTAGGACAGCCAGGGCCTATGTTGAGAGACCCTATCTAAAAAAAAAATGTATAACTTATTAGAGAGAAATGTATTAATTATTATTAGAGAGAAATGTATTAATTAGAGAGAAATGGGGAATGCTGTGTGCAAGTGTAACATATCTCTGTGGGTGAATGTGTGCCCTTGCACTCCTGTACGAGGCCAGAGAACAACTTAAGGGCCATCTGTTCTCTCCAGCCACCATGTGGGTTCCAGGTACCATAACTCAGTTCATCAGGCTTGAAGAGTGTGAGTACCTCATGCTGAAGAACCATCTAGAGGCCCTGTAGGTGCCTTTGAAAGGCCAGAGGGTACAATGAGGGGACTCAGTTCCATAATGTCTGAGCCAGACCCCCCCAGCTTTCATGTCTCCTGCCGTTTTACACAGGTGTGCCCCATTCTTGGGGTGTCTGTTCTGTGCTCACATTTTCACGTCGTGTTCTGCCTAGGTGACCCCCGCCCTGTCCACGTGACTCTGTGAAGCGGGTGTGATTAGCAATCTCATCGTCCTTGGGCGTGAGGCCCTGCTCCCAGAGAGAGTAGCACGGGTTTAAAACCCATAGTCTCCTGCTGTCCTGAAGAGGCACTTGTGAGATTTAAACCCCAGCTGTGACATGACCAAGGGGTAAACTAGCTACTGCCGGTCTAGAAGACTCCTCAGAAGGCTGGCATAAATGCCCCTAAGTAACGAAGTCTATGAGACGCGAGAAGAGGGATTGCAGCCAGGCTCTGGAGGGGGCCATATTTCTCACATATAGACTTCTCTCTCCCCTTCCTTTCACCGCTTCCTCACTGACAATCTGTTTTCCTGTCAAACGTACGTGGTGACACGCAGGGCAAACCCTCAGCCACTGCTGTTAGCTAATTGAGACAGGCCCATGACGGATAAGCTTCACGTGGTGCTTGTGAAATGGCTGCCATTAGTCTAAATTGAGACAGGCGAGCAGTCACCCCCAGTAACAGCTCAATTCAGAATGCATTTCCTGGGGCATGGATGTGGGGGCGTGTGGTCTGGTTCACCCCGGCACCCCAAAAGATGGAAAGCCAGGTCACTGGAAGGGTAGGCTCCAAGATCTAACCAGAGTAACCTATTGAGCCAAAGTCCCTGAGAGCTGATTGGTGGGGGCTCCTTGCAGGTGACCACTAAATATTTTAGAGACGTGGGACTGGAAGTGAGCATAGTAGGCCCATTGTCCCCAGGTGATGACTCTCTGGAGGAGGACAGTCATGGTCAGCCTTTCCAAAATGTCACAGTCCTCAGGTCAAAGGTCTTGCAAACCCACCCAAAGGTGATTGGCTACATGCTTTTGTGAGTAGACAATAATGAGTCGGTAGGAAATGTGGGGAGAAGGGAGGATTGAGGGCACGTTTGCAGTTCATTAAGTGGAGAGCAAGTGACGACTCTCTGGGAGATGCTACACACGTCTGTTCATGTGTTGCATCTCCTTCCATTGCCCCTTGAGCGATTTGAAAGGAGTTAGGCTATTAGTTTGCTTCCTTCAAAACAAAAATAAAATGCACACTCACAGCAGAAAGCTTCAAAAACAATCTGTAGCATCGCTGGCCCACACTATCCCCACTGCCTTCAAGGAGTATTTGTTTGAGGTTGGTGGGCTCCTCCCATCAGCTCACTTATAGATTCCCCTCCCCATAGGCACCGTCTACTAGATTCCCCTCCACATAGGGACCGTCTACTAGATGTATAATTTTGGAAAATCCATAAAGCACTCAGACAAGGCATAGTAATGTCGAACAATAGTTGAGTGGGGTTGAGAACTGGACGTGGATTCCTCTCCTGAGTGGTGGTGTGAAACAGAAACCCTTCCACTAAATGGGTCTTCTCTCATGTTCCCAATGTCCTCATGCCCCACCCCCCTTTTCTGCTTCAGATCCCAAATCTCAAATTGCCAGCATGGTTAGGCTTGGAAAACCTTAATGAAAATGCTGTTTTATTTTTATTTTTTTTTACACTGCAGGACCCTTCAGCAAATAGCCTGATGGGTTTTTACTTTCTACCTTTCTGATAGCAAAACAGACAGAACTAAACATTCTTCAGAGTGTCTGGTGGTGTGAGCGTCTTTCATTTCTATTTTGAAAGGCTAGAGAGATACACAGACTGCTCTCTGTTAAGACTGGCTAGTCCAGATGGACAACTGTCAAATCTGAGTTGCTATTTTGACCCTCAAATATAAAGATATAGATAAGTAAGTGTTTATTGTTTAGTCTAGTAGAAATGGTCCTCCAATGGCAAGCTGATGGTGCTTGGGTACTTAAACCAAAGGACCAAGTTTTTCTCTTAGAATACGCAAGGGCACTCATATTTCCTCAGTATTAAATGGACCTATGTTAATTGCAAGATCTTAGGGTTCCTAAAGTCTGGTGTCATGGTATACACGTATAATCCACCGATAGTATCTGGGGGCAGGGATGACTATAGAAGCAGCCTGAACTACAGAGTTAAGACCCTGTCTCAGAAACCAACAGCAAATGAAAAAAAGCTCCCAAGTTCCTTATTTATTTGATTTTTATGATTATTTTATTTCTATTTATGCATAGGTGTGTGTGTGTGTGTGGTGTGTGTGTCATACAGCACATGGTACCCATGGAGCCCAGCAGAGGAAGCTGAATTTACAGGAGGACGTGGAGCCTCCTTATGTGGGTGCTGGAAACCAAACCTGAGCCCTCTGGAAGAGCAGCAAGTGCTCTGAGCTGAGCTAAGATCCTGAGCCATCTCTCCAGTCCCCCTATTTCTAATGAATGATTTCAACCCAGTCAGTGTTTCAGGGAAAACAACAGCTTGTGCTTTGTAACAGCCCTGTCATAGAATCTTTAACCGAGTAATAATATTTCTTCAATTGGTATTTGGGTGTGGTAATTTTAGTTTACCATGTGGTGCATTTGAGATTTTCTTATTTCTCAGAATCCATCCTGGCAAACAAACTAGAAATCTCCCATCCCCGTCTTTCTCCAGTTTTTTCCTCCCTCCCTTTCTCCCCCCTTCCTCTCCTATCTGTTTCTTTTAATGTCAGTAATTCTTTCTATGTTCCTACGCTCCATGTTCTCAGGTAAAATTACCTTATATAAATTTGTCTTTTTTTAAAACTGATGGTTGACACTGATATATATATATATTCCAAATATACATATATTCCAAATATACATATACCAAATATATATATATATTCCAAATATATATTCCAAATAATATATTCAATAAACCAGTCAAACAAAGAAAACAGGCAGCATTTGGAAAGCAGGGGCTATCGACCTTCTTCAAAAGCTTCTTTAAACCCTGCCTGTGATCCAAGCCTTAGTTTTCAAGCCATTCAGCCCATGGTTTGGAGACAAATAATAGCGAATTAAAGTGGTTTCTGGAAGAGCCTGTTGGGAAACGTCTGCAGGGAACAAAGACAAGTTCCATGGCAGTGGACCAGTGTCTTGTCTCACCAGAATTCAGACCACAGTGAACTTTTCTGTAAAGTACCCTCCTCATCCGCTGGGACACTTCCAGCTCCTGATGTGCCCCACTCCACCCTAAACACTCAAAGACACACTTGGCTCCCCCTCTGCGCACTTGGAAATGTGCCGCCTTGGCCACCCTGGGAAGACTGCCTGCCAGTCAGCCTCCAAGAAGTCAATCGTCCTCCTCTTGTGTGGGGTGGCTCGCTCAGTCAACAGAGCGCCTGCCAAGGTCAGAAAGGTTCACGGTACTGATGTGTCATAAGAAGAGTAGAGGGCTGGGTGATCCAAACCTGGCTTCGCCATTATGGATCCACTTCCCTGAGGGTCTCGTTGATTCTGGAAGAATACACATACTATTCGGCCATGCCATTTTGCCTAAGCTGCCACAGCTGTAGACACCTGGGGAAATGCCATTTTCAAACAACTGCCAGCAGGGCATGGTGGCAAGGCTTGTAATCCTAGTTTTTTTGGGAGGCTGAGCAGAAGAGTTGAGGCCACGTTGGGCTATCTGTAAATGTTTTATTTCAAGAGAATTAAAATGCAAGCATATAATTGCCCTCCTAGCAGTAAGGGCATACCCATTGTTCACCAGGAATTGTGTAGGAGGAGCCCCCCGTATTCATTTTCCATAGCGACTAGTATTTTTTAATATTTATATTATTTATTTCTTTATTTTTTATTTATTTATTTATTCTTTATTTATTGATTATACCAATAGTTCTGTCTGTGATGTATGCCTGCCGGCCAGAAGAGGGCACCAGGACCCCATTACAGATGGTTTTGTGAAGCCACCATGTGGTTGCAGGGAATATGAATTGAACCAGGACCTTTGGAAGAGCAGGCAGTGCTCTTAACCTCTGAGCATCTCTCCAGCCGCGGCTAGTAATTCTTTTTAATAGAACTGCGGCGATCGCTCAGTTAGAAAAGCATAGATTGTACAGGTTGTATGACGACCCAAGTTCAGCCCCCCAGCATCCATGTAAAGAGCTGGGCATGGTGTCACATGCCTATCTCATGACACTAGGGGAGGTTTCCTGAGCATTGACACTCAAGGTTGACCTTGGTTTCAGGATGCTCCCACCCCTGTCCAATGTACACAGAGAGAGAGAGAGATAGAGGGAGAGGGAGAGGGAGAGGGAGAGGGAGAGGAGGGAGAGGGAGGGAGGGAGGGAGATGACTGCACACGAGGAGGCATTACTAAACACACGCCCACTCAGAAACTGAAGTGAATATTTTATGCCTTCAACACAGACATCTAACTTGGGGTGATTCAGTTGGATTAGAAACTGTGAATGGTGCAGATGCACATTTCTTTAAGAGCAGAGTCTATCTGTAGATATTGGAATGTCAGGCTGGCGGCGATTTCACTGCATTGAAGGTTGTGGCTAAGTGTGTGTCTCTCACAACCATGGGAAAACCTCCTCTGTGTTTAACCGAGACTGTGTGTTAGAGCATCATTGAGGAAAAGTGTTGTACCGTCATAGCTGAAAGGCTTCCACGCAGATTGTTGATAGGTGTCATGTGGGTAGACTTTTTTTGTTGGGACCACTGGCTTCAGGACCATGTGTGGTGACCACATGAAAGGACACGGAGACTTATTATTAATTATAAATCCTCAGCTGATAACTTATACTTATTACTAGCTAGCTCTTACAACTTAATTAACCCATATTTCTTATCTATGTTCTACCATGTAGCTGCTACCTTTTTTTTTCCAGCATGTCAAGTTCATCTTGCCTCTCTCTGAATCCTAGTGACTCTGCCCTTCATCATCCCAGGGCTCTCCCCCAACCACAAGTCTTGCCCAAACTCTTCCTGCCTAGCCACTGGCCATTAGCTCTTCATTAACCAATGAGAGCAACACCATCTTCACAGTGTACAAAGGATAATTCCACGACAGTACCAGGCCTCTCCCTCTGCAGACCTGAGTCATCACGTCTCTTCTCTCTCCTAGGGCTTCAAAGATCCTGCTTGTACCGGGAAAGACGAAAGCAGTTTGCTGACATAGCCTACAACTACCGCCAGTAAGTCTCCCTGTTGGACGACCGAGAGAAGATTATAACCCTAGCCCTTGCTCTAGATTGACAACACCCTGCTTTGTGTGTGTGCGCAGTGTGTGTTGTGCTTGTATGTGTGTATGTATATGTATGTGTGTTTATATGTGTATGTATGGTGTATGTATATGTATGTGTGTTTATATGTGTATGGTATGTGTTTGTATGTGTGAGTGTATGCTTGTATGTGTGTATGTATATGTATGTTTGTATGTGTTTGTATAGTGTATATATGTGTGTGTTTAAACTCTCTTGTAATAATGTTTTAAAAATTTGCCTCTAGATCAAACAGAAGTACCACTGCTGTAGCTCAGCTCTCTCCCAAGTTTGCTAGCTCAGTGTTCATTGTCTGGAATGACTGGAGAGGCTTCCATCCTGATTGGGGCGGCCTGTGGTCTCCACATTAGGCCAGGAGGAAAAAGCTGGCGTCCCAGCGAAATGACGATCCCAGGAGCCTTTGCTACCAGCTACACTCCTGTGTTCTACTGATCGTGCTTACAGTTTTGTAGGGCAACTGTCAGATGAGATTTTTTTTTCCTGCTCAGGATTCTATCATTTTAGCCAAAAGGAAAATGGCCATATCAAATGTGTGTTTGGGAACATAATGACTTTGCTGTTGTGAGTCCCCAGGAACTATGTAAATTGTGACTTGGGAAACTTGTTTTTTGAGGACAGCAGTTTCTGAGGTAAGGGAAAAGAAAAGACATGCTTAAAAAGAAGCTCCAGAGCTGTCCCAGACTCTAAGGTACTAGGACATCAGCGACCAGAAGGAAATGCTGGGGCCTTGTGGGGCGAAAACAAATCTACCTGTGGATCTAGAGAGAGACATCCAGAGCATTGCTTTCTCCGAATGACTCTGGGAGGGGAAGGATCCAGGGCTATGTGGCCTTAGTCAATTAAAGTCCATTTGGACCTGGCTTGTGTTTAGCAGAAATTAGGGAACATGGTGACCTTCTCTGTCCTCACCTTTGTCCCACTAAGTCCAGTATAGGCCAAGAACTCTTCTTCACAGTCAATTTGATTACCATCTCTTGGCTGAGTATTTGGGGTTTTGCTAAATTTCCATACCCCCCCCCCACATAAACAGCATTATAATAAATCCTCATTTTTTTTTTCTGGTTGAGGAAATAGAGGCTGAAAGAAGTCAAATAACTAGGAGGTGACAAAGGCAGGTTTTTAACTTTATCTGTCCCCAGAATTAATCTCACTGTTTCCACAGTGTCTAGTAAACCCTTGGGCCTAAGCAGGTTCAGGACTCGGGATCTCTTCCCAATCTTTCCAGCCCACACCCTTAGGACTGTGGACCCGCGTGTCAGCCAATCACAGTGGTCAGGATAAACAGACTCTGATTGGACAACACTGATCACACTCCCAGCTGTCAAGGTGGCACTGAATGTCCCTTCCTCAGATGCCACAGGCTGAAAAGAGGCAGCACAAGAAGTGTGGGGTCACTGGGAGGGAAAGTGGGCGGACTGCATGTTCAAAATGCCACCACCTCTGAAGTTTGTTCCAGAAAGTTGCCTGTCTTGTTTTTTGTTTTTACTGTTGTATTTTATTTGTTTATTATTTTTTTGTGTTGTGTGTTGTGTGTGTGTGTGTGTGTTTACCTGCCATGACTCATGTGCAGAAGCCAATGACAACTTGTGTGAATCAGCTCTCTTTGTGGGTTCTGGGCTTGGCAGCAAGTGCCCTTGCCTACAGAGCTACCTGCTGGCCCCAAGAATGCCTTTCTTTGAAATGAGAACTAGTTATGTTAAAGATCAATGGTTATTGCCAGTTCCAATATTAGGAATGTGTGTGTGGGTGTGTTACTTTATGCACAACATAATGTAATCTTGTCCACATTAAAAAACACGTCGACTGCAGGACTAATGCTCACAGCCGTTTACTAAATTGCCTGAGGCCACATATCCAGAAAATGGCAGGGCCCAGTTATGCTCAGTTTCTATGTATAAAGCCTTTCTGGTTTTCTTCCATCACCACGTGACCCCAGATTATGGTGTAGTCTTAGGCAACGGCTCCTCTGTCACTTCTGTAGTCCCCGTTGACCCATCAGATCCTCTGAACTTGAGTTTTTTTTTTTCCTCTCAATCAACAATCTGCCTTTCCTCCCCAATCCCGGCCTACCTTTCCATAGAAAAATAACAGTCTTGCTCTAACGTCCTTGGATGAGCCACAGTTTTGAAAGTGCAGGAGGAACTTAGCTTGAAACCAGATCGGCAGTTCCAAGGGTAAACGGTCCCACTGTGTCCCAGACTCTCTGTCCCTGGTAAGGGGAGCAGGCTGCAGCCCGGGGAATAGGCCCTGGTCTGGGAGGCGGGCTTCTTTTTTTTTTTTTTTTTTTTTTTTTTTTTTTTTTTTTTTTTTTTTTTTTTTTTTTTTATTGTTTTCAGCGCAGAGCTCAGAAGCTGCCAAACTAATGACTCTTAAATTGCAGCTCGTGCCGTCACCTGCGAGGGGGTGGGGGAGGGGGGCGACTATTAAGATCCATTTGTCCTTGACTTTCCCGGCTCCAGTGTATCAGGACAGTGGGGCAGGGTCTCATGTTGGCGCTTTGACAAACATGGCACATAGAAGCGTATCTTATACCTTAGCATGCTTTCTTTGTTCCTCCATCTCAATATTTATAAATTTCTTACCTTCGGTCTAGAACTTGGTTAACTGACAAATCTGTGGACCTTACGACGTACAACATCCCACACGGACACACATCTTAAGATATATAGATATATACGCTGTGGGACCTTAGCCTACATTTAAATAGCTCTAACTTCTCAGGAATAGAAACATCAAGCTTAGCAAATGCAACCTGCCCGGACAAGTTTCAAACAAGCACCCTAGCTAGTAAATCCAGGTTAGCCAGAGCCGATTGCTTTAGCTTTCCACTGAGCACTGAGCGTGGGGGCCTCTGTTTAGAAACAGGGTGCGCTCTCTAGTGTCTCAGCTCCCCGTCTGCATATCGCTCCTGTCTATACTGCTTTATACCTGGATGTCGCCTGTCTAGCCCCTGAAAGCAAATTTCTACCTTGAACAAACAGACTGTGAGGAAGCAAAAAAGCCAAATGGTTTTCCCAGAGTGATAGCAATTCCTCACCCCAACCATGGTTTCCTGTGGGGACCAACGTGATAGTGGTTTTTTCTCTTTCAAACAATGGTTTAAAGTCCATGCTGGTCGGTGGCAGCGCCTCACAACTGTGAAGCCCGACTCTCTCTTGTGACCTTACTACATTGTGCGCCCTGGTCCTTCCCTGCTGGAGACGCTGCTTCCTTTGCTTTGTATCCTAGTGGGCAGCCCATCCCTCGGGTGGACTACACAGAGGAAGAGAAAAGACTTGGGGGACGGTGTTCAGGACCCTGAAGTCCTTGTATAAGACGCATGCCTGCTACGAGCACAACCACATCTTCCCACTTCTGGAAAAGTACTGCGGGTTCCGTGAAGACAACATCCCCCAGCTGGAAGATGTTTCCCAGTTTCTGCAGTGTAAGTCGGCAAGGTCAAGCCCTGCAGGCAGTGGCCGGGGAGGGGGGGGGGGAGGGGGGAGGGAAGGAAGCAAAGGCTGTTGGGAGTAGTGGCGAGGTAGCGTGGTGCAGGCTGAGTCTCCCGAGGAAAATCCAGCTGCATCGTCTCCTGCCTTCCGTTTCACCTCTGTTATCCATCTTCTTTCACCCAAGCAAAAAACGGCAGGGGTGGATTTTTTTTTTTTTTTTTTTTTTTTTTTTTTTTTTTTTTTGCCATATAGCTGTCTCTGAAAGGATTTTCTCTCAGACCCAAAACTGAGGTGCCCAGGCAGTGTTTCCCTGGAGCGCCCACTGTTAGGAAATGGCTGTCATGTCAAGTCAAGGAGAAAGTATGCTTTTCTTGTGGGCCCAGTGCCGAGAGTCCCTTGCTCTGAGTCTATTCATCTGGGATGGATCCTGCCTTTGACCTTTTCTGGTTGTGTAAATCTGCCTTCACGTGGTTCACCTGCCAAACAGACACCGTCGCCTTGTTGGCATCCGTCACAGAGAAATGACAAAAATGGAATGAGATGTTGCATGTGAAGGCACTTGGCATGATGCTGGGTTCACCGTCAGTGTTCGGTGAATCTGAGGGTTAAACGGTGACCTGAGATTGCTTGGCAGTGCATTGTCGGAGGGAGGAGCCCCTGCAGAGCCTTCCCAAAGGGAGATAGGTTTCTCCTTCTGACAGTAGGATGCTCGGTCAGTAAAGCCCCAACAGTCGACTAGTTTCTATTGAACACCTATGTATGCGAGGTAGGAGAAGGAGACGTGGGGGGATGGGGCACAGTCATATAGAAAGAAATAATTATTCTCTGCATCAGAGCCTCGAAGAGATAGGGAATGGCCAAAATAAGTATATGGCAGGGAGGGAGCTTAGAACCAGGACAGATGAGGCTATCTTCCAGATCTCTCCCCACATCTAGGATAAAGCAAGGAACAAGAGCTTGATCTAGAGTGATTATCACCCTGAAAGTGTAGGGTGAAGGGAGAGAGAGCCGGTCCTAAAGATGGTCTCCCATCTATGATGGATGCTAAGCCCATGGTAAGAATGATGTTAGCATCAATGCTAGCCATTGCCAGGTTATACAATTGCAGTCAAGAAGCTTTGAAGCCACAGGACCTGTGGCTCTGCACTGAGAGCTTTAACCCTGGCCTCAACTTCCCCATCTTTAAAGTAGGGGTGATAAAGTGTCTTCCTTGCAGTTCTTGCAAGGGGTAGCTTGTGCCTGGCATGTAGTGTTAGTTGTGGTCACCAGTAGTGGCACCTTCTGCTTCTAGGGTAGAGAGGATTGAGGAGCAGGTGTAGGAAGGAGAGGACAGTTAGCAGTTGGGAGCTTTAAAGAAGAGTTATTTGGAGAATGTCGTGTTGATGGGTGCTCAAATACTTTAGCTCTTGACTAGGGAAACATCTACCAGTTCTCAGTGCCCCCTACGTTGTAGAGCTAAGAGAAACCCGTTTGCACTGCTTTACATATGAGAGAGAGAGAGAAAGAGAGAGAGACAGAGAGAGACAGAGACAGACAGACAGAGACAGACAGACAGAGAGACAGAAAGTTAAATTGAATGCAGTAGATTTCTCTTAGCTTTTCTCAGTCAGACAGGACATTGCTCCTCCCAAGATGGCCTGTGTGTGGTATGGTTCTGGAAGAGATTCTGGAAGTCTCATTGCATGCTCCACTCCTAATGCTGATCTTACATCTCCTTGCTACTGCAGAAACATGAGAAGTAGTGGGAAAGTATTCGATCCCGATAAGCAGTAACCAAGGAGAAATTTGCTGAATGTTTGTAAGGGACTAGGCTCTGCTAAATAATATTTAGTTGTTACTGTTTTAATGCTCAGTAGGACTCGCCTACATTTTGCAGGTGAGAAACTGAATCTCAGCAATGTGAGTTTACTTGACCCAACACAGCCAAGGGGGCAGAGACTGGAAGCCAAATCTCCTTGGCAGAAAGTCCACATCCTGGGCATTGCTTCTCTGCTGGGGGTTACGTAGCCTTTCCGGCTTCACCCAGGCATTGAGTTTGAGGTTATCTCCTGCTCTCCAGCTTGTACCGGTTTCCGTCTCCGACCTGTTGCTGGCTTACTGTCCTCTCGAGATTTCTTGGGTGGCCTGGCCTTCCGAGTCTTCCACTGCACACAGTACATCAGGCATGGATCTAAGCCCATGTACACACCTGAACCGTGAGTATCATTCTCCCGCTACCACTGCCCATCACAGTGTGGTACTAGTCCTACCTGCTAAGAATACTGAATAGGTTCATTGCAGGTTGGTCCACATGGTTCGCTGCCTGCTTTGTTTGATCATAGTTCTAAGAGAAATTCATACCCTGGGATTTTTTTCTCGGACCAGATAGATGAAATTTGGATTCATAGATCCGGACATTCTGCAAACCAAGGATTAGGATTTCCTTGGGTAGCAGGAAACGAGGTTCCATCAAGTCTCAAAGTCAGACCTCTGGAGGAAGTTCCAAATAGGACAGGAACGAGAGTAGCCGAGTGATCTCAGCATCTCCGAAATACGCATTTAGATGATTCCAGTTCCTGCTTGGATTATGTCTTTGCCAGAAGGAGAGAATGGGTGGCCACTGTGCTCTCTGCTTGGGCTTCTAGCCACCTCATTAGTCACAGAGAGGTTTATCCAAAGAGATCAGTATGACGCCCAAATTGTTTCCCTCCTCATGACGTTAATGGCTGCCAATTAGAAAGGACTTCTAGCTGTCAACCTGTTACTGTTTTAGATAAATGTAGCCTTTCTTTTTTGACTATTGGCCTTCTCTTGGCCAAGAAAAGAACAACTCCTTTGTTAAGAAAAAAAGTTCTCACTGGAAAAGCTGGGCACATTATCCCTCTCCAGGCAGGTGAGGGGCAAGGAGACACGGGATGGGAGGACTCTGAACTGCATCTCACTCCTTACACAGGTATCTGAGAAGAGACCCATGGGGATGCTGGCTTCTTGTCTCGCGGGACTCCGAATAGCTCTGACTTCTCTTTCTTTTCCTCCCCCTTCTTTCTTTTCTTTCATACTTTAAGGGATCCTTTGCCCAGCGCAGGGCTTATTCTTGAGAGTAAAGTCCCACGCCTCAATGAGATGTTTCTTCCTGTCCGTTCTCCGTATAAGATCCCTGAGTCTAACTTGGTTTCACCGGTCCCTCCGTTGAATGCTGTGTTTTCTGTTTAGTGACATCTGCCATGAACTGTTGGGACACGTGCCCTTGTTTTCAGATCGCAGCTTTGCCCAGTTTTCACAGGTAAGGACAAAAAGACATGGTTCTAGGGTCGGGACTGGAGTGAATCGATCCCTGCCCGACAAAGGGGCTGTCATATGCTGTGTGAGCGTGGAAACGAGGTATTATTCCACTATCCTACTGGAGAAGAAGAGCACGGAGAAGGGCGTGTGGTCCTGTGGACGAGACTGCTCACTCCTTCTCAGAACTGCAGCCTGGGCTTGGCGATTGATCGTCCTCTGACGTGCCTGTGCCCAACTGGCTAATCTCGATGAGTAGGTGCCCATTAGAACCTCCTCACGGATGCAAGCATCTCTGATCTCTATGCAGACGTCACCTCAGCTGCTTCCAAATCTGCCTACTACTTTCCCTGCAGGACTGAGACCTTGACACTTTCCGTCTGGTCAGGGCAGTCATCTGTATGGACACTTGATAACGTTGGCCAAGATCCAGTGTCAGTGATCTTATGTGTAACTGGCTAGAGAAGGAAGGAAGGAAAGAACGAAAGAAAGAAAGAAAGAAAGAAAGAAAGAAAGAAAGATGGAAGGAAGGAAGGAAAGAAGGAAAGATAAAAGAAATCCAAATGTCCCACTGCCACTGTCAAAATGGTACCATGGCTTTGACTCATCTTTTAGAGTAATGGGAAAGCTCAAAATTGATTTCTGATGAGTTAAAAAAATTCTAATTCTCTTTCATCACTGAGGGGGGGGGCATCTCACGATTGTGTGTGTATGTGTGTGTGCATGTGTGTATGCATGTATGTGTAGAGGGCATCTAGGGAGATGGCGTAGGAGTTAAGAGAGTATATTTCTCTTGCAGAGGATCATAGTTTTTGTTCAAGCACCCACATCAGGCAACCAATAGCCACCCCTAACTCTAGCTCCAAGAGATATGATGACCGTGGTCTCTGCAGGCAGGCATCTGCATTCATATGAATACACCCCCACAGAGACACGCGGGCATCCAAATAATTTTAAAAAGCTATAAAACTATTTTAAAACACGGTTGAGTAGCTGGGATTATGGAAGATTGGAAGATGGCTCCGAGGTGCTTATAGGTTCAACCCAGAGCTTTGGTGAACCGGAGCTGTGTGAACTGGGGCAAGTTGAGAAGCCAGCCTGTGCCTCAGTTTCTGCGGATTTGAATCAGTAAAACACCCCCTTTATTAGTCTTCATCCTCACTAAAAAAGAATGATAAACCAAAGGATGACTAATGAGCGAATGATGCTTCGAGTAGGGGTTAGGGAGTACTGACATGGTGCGCGAATCTTCAAGCATTTCCCATCAGCTGCAGCAAGTGTTTACACTGTTCAACAATGAAGCTGCCACTTGATATCTGAAACAAACCCAATAAAAAGGTTCAGCTGATTCCTTCACTACTCGGAAGACATAGGCTCTCCAAACGAAAACACTTGCTGCTTCCACGTGAGGTCGGGAGAGTTATGGAGCCCGGAAACCATTGGACCTCAGAAGTGGGAGTGTCTGGCTGAACTTTGACTATGGAAGTGTTATTGCCAATAGTGTAGTTACGGCTGCCAAGATGGTGTTGATTGCTCAAGGCAGTTCTAAAAGGGACTGGTTACTGTGACAGGAGAATTAGAAGCGTTCTCCTTGGAGAATAGGAAGCTTAAGTTCTTGACCCCAGAGATAGTCTGTCTAGCTGTAGAGCAGATGGCAACCTTCCTTAAATCATTTGCATTTTGGGCAGCCCTGGAGAGAAGCAGGCAGTTGACGTCAACAGGCATTGTTGGATCATCTGTTTGACGCTCTCATCTTTGACGCGGAAGGTCCCAAGGCGGAGAGTTGTTCTGTGAGAACATTTTGTTTTGATTTAAGGCAACAGTGTCTTACCACCGTAGAGCAGTATGGGGGTGATGAGGGAGTTCAGAGGGATATTGGGGTCCCCCTATAAGCCAAGCTCTTGGCTCACAAAGAATGATGACAAGATACTGGGTGTCGTGACACACACCTCTAATTTGAGCATTTGGAAGAAGGAAGATCAGAAATACACGCCTACCCTTGCCTATACAGTCAGCTTGTGGCTAGCCTGGGATACGTGAGACCCTAACTTTTAAAATGATGTCAAGAGAAAAAAGGGCAGGGATACAATCTCAATTTATCAATGGATTCTGTTAAACTCAGCCTATCTAGGAATAGAGTAGAGATGGAGGAGAAACGAGGTAGTAGAGCCAGGCTAGGGGCAATCTGAACTTGAATGGATAAAAAATGAAATTTATGCCCTGGCAATGCTGAAGCATGCATGGGCAGCCCGTGTATGGTGGTTCTGTTGAACTTGTTCATATTTGGTTTCATGATCTAAATTGATGAGGACGACTGACCAGGTCTCTTCCTCAAGAGGGCACCAGATCTCATTACAGATGGTTGTGAGCCACCATGTGTTTGCTGAGAATCGAACTCAGGACCTTTGGAAGGGTAGGCAGTGCTATTAACCTCTAAGCCATCTAGTTTATCCTAAATCAGACAACACTTTTTATGGGGACAGTGTAGGTCAGCCTCCGGGTGGGATCCAGAGAAGCTGCATTGATATAGAGCCTGTAGCCTCTTGCTTCCAGATAGACAAAATCCTTCATCTTCCTCCCTGTCCACACCCATTCCTTTGGTGAGTTTAACCAATCCCGTGGCTGTGAATACTATCTCTAATAAAATAATGAACATTCATGTCCTCGGCTTAGATGTCAAGGCCAAATTCAGGCTTACATATGGACCATCAACTCAGCATCTCTGCTCCACTTGACATTGATTAGACATCTCTATACTCTTGTCCAAGGTGAATTTTGAGTCTTCTTCAAAGCTTCTGCACCCATAGGTTTCCTTGGATGAACCCATGGCTACTCTGTTCTTTGACTTGCTCAAACCAAAAACACCTCTGGGGGTTAATGTGATCACCACTCTCATTCCACACTTGCTCTCTGTAGCTTCCTTGTTGGCATCTCTGCTCCTGAGGTCTGTACCTTCATGCTATGTGGCCCAGTCATGGTGGACGTCTAAAAATATACAGGGTCAATCTGAACCCTTCAGATGGCGCTTAGTCAGGCATTGCCTGCTCATGATTGGGGGTGCCAGGTTGGCCTTGAGGGTCAAGTCTTAATATGGGCTGTGCCAGTGACACTCTTTCTCTCCACCCAGGAAATTGGGCTTGCTTCTCTCGGTGCGCCAGATGACTACATCGAGAAACTTGCCACAGTAAGTCTTTCTTGTCCTTGGAGGGATTATGGGAGTGCTTCAGACTGGGGCCTTCAGATCACTGAAGATTTCTTCTCTCCCTGGCAGCTAGGGCATTTGAAATCATGATAAGAATGTGTCAAATTACAGTAACATGAATGAGATGTCACAGTTTGATTTTTCTTTAAGGGGCTGAATTTTTAAGTGAGCTTGCTTATGGATATTCCCACATACTTGTTAATAGGATATCCTTGGAAATGCCAACTGGCTGTACTAATGGTCCTGGAAATCTTTTGACCCATAGTGTGTCAGGAACTGGCTGGATTCATTGCTTAGTTCTGTTCATTGAATATTTACCTCTCTATTCCCACACTAGGAGATCTTTAGGGTCTTCCTCAGACAGATGGTAAAAATGGTTCTTGGTGTCACATTCTTGCCAAACATTTCCCTCTTGCAATAGAATCAGGGACCATGCACTCACAGGTGCTATGGAATTGCCAGGTCTGCACCACTGGCAATTTCCTGCCTTCCATTTCTAGTTTCGATGTATTCCCCTCCAGGTATAGAACCACAGTTCTTATCATATGCCTGGCCTGGAAGATTGAAAAATAAACTTTATGTTAAGTTAAAAACTACAGTGAATACAAGATATTGAGATGTGTCTGGTTAGAGGTTTCTATAGTCCCTCCTTTAGAAAGACTAGAAACTTCTAGGTTTTGGCCACTGACCATCTATCTGCTCTGAGTTTCAAGGCACGTGGCTTTTTGTTTCTTTAGCTCTAAAAATGGGCATAAAAGTTTATTGCTCATTTTCAAAAGTATTTCATGTGAGTCTAAAGAGTGAAATTTGTGTGAACCTGACTTTTTACATTTTAGGTATCTTGGAGAAGCTGCTTTCTAAGGGTTTTAGAAAAAGTAGATGAAATTTATTATTTATAGGGAGTGAAGTCTTAGAATCAAGAGTACCTCCTTACATCCCCCACCATACTGATAAACTGGACTAGGAACAGGCCTGGGTCTTTTCTATACCTTTGATTTTGTGTGTCACTGTAAGTATGCAACCTTAACTTTCTAGGCTGAAGGCTTGCTGTGTAGGATGAGGTCATATTGACTGGGCTCTGATGGTCTTCTTGGGCTCAATGTTCTGTCGTCTAATGAGGAAACTTAACTGTTAACCCATGTCTAATTCTCCAAGATGGTGACCATGTCTAGCATCTCACTGAGCCCTGGTCTTCTCTTGGTGCCAGAACTCTAAGGCTTTTACCTAGGCCAAGTATCAAAGACACATTGGACTAGGAGGTGCTGGAAGAAGAGGGTGTGATTGTTTGGGAAGACACACGTAGCGGTTGACTTCAGTAGTACTCCGTGGTTTTGCATCACAGATGGAGTGTGCACCTCATGGTCTTGCTCACTATCCAACCTTTTAACCATTCACTCCTCTTCCTTGGTGAAACTACCAGGTGAACCCTCCCAATAGAAGACTAACTTAGGAATCTCTTGTCCCAGTGTGTGCCACAGGCAGAAAAGTACAAGGCATGGAGACGTTCCCGCCACACAGAGAAGAGCTTGTTGGGGATGTCTAGCACATTCTAACATGTCTTATCACGTCATGGTTTATCCACCCCCGATTCAACAAGTGATGAGAAAGGAAGGCATGAGATGCAGATGTGATGCTATGTCCCACCTATTCAGGGACTATCTGTGCATGCCCCTGCCTACCGAATATATCCTGGTACTTTGGGTACCTGGTGCCTTGCTCATCCCTGATAAGCATCTTCTGCTTGCTTTCTCTTCCAGATTTACTGGTTTACAGTGGAGTTTGGACTCTGCAAGGAGGGAGACTCCATAAAGGCATACGGCGCTGGGCTCCTGTCATCCTTTGGCGAATTACAAGTATGAGTTTAACGGACACCAAGCATGGGTGCTTAGAAGCAGGGGCACGGAGGAGTATCCTCATCCTTGTGGCTTTGCTGAAGTGCGATTGGATGTGCTTAGAGCTGCGCTTCCTCAGGCAGGCGATGCCTTAGCAGCTATGATTTGATCACACCTGTGTGTTAGAGGTAGAAATTCAAGTACAAAGTCTACAGGACTCTGTGAAGGAGAGGCCTTCTGAGCCTAAGCCGACCCTGCAACTTTGTAAATATGCAAACATATTCCAAAAATATATGGTCGGCACTCCCAATGTCTGTTGGATTCCTTACTATAAAATGTTTGCAGTGAGTTCTTTCTAGCTAACTGTAGGTTTTACATGAGCTATGGAGAGCTGATCTAGTACATGCTAGGTAGCTCAGTTTACTGGATTTGCACTGGGCTAGGGAAACAGTGGGATGAGAGGAACTAGTGGGCAAGGGGATGCAGGTGGGAGCACAGGCCCCTTGCAGATGGAATGTGGGATGGAGGCACAGGCCCTGGATTAGCTGAGAACTTCTCTCTGGGTCCCTGCAGTACTGTCTCTCAGAGAAGCCGAAGCTGCTGCCCCTAGACCTGGAGAAGACGGCCTCACAGGAGTACAGTGTCACAGAGTTCCAGCCCTTGTACTACGTGGCAGAGAGTTTCAGTGACGCCAAGGAGAAAGTGAGGTGAGATTCCAGAAAGAAGGCCCAAGACTGCCCATTCCAACTGAGGTCTATTCAGTGAATATTTGAGGAATGGGTGTGAACATTCCTCAAAGCCAAAGGGGGTGCTCGGTAAGAAGAGGGGAAGAGACATGGGCCAGTAATAATCAGAGATGCGCGTCTCATGACACAAGGCACCCACTAGGCTGAAGTTGCTTTCGGAGAGGGCAGGTGGAAGCAGACTTTGTGAAGTCACAAGTCGTGTGACAGCATGTGTCATGCCCCTCCGAGCTGGGGACTGTAACTACCCTGATCTTAGAGAAGAATAAGGAATGTGAGGAACAGAGGAGAAAAAAAAAGCCTATTGCTCGTGATCCCAAGGGCTGTAACTGACAAGAAAGGAAGCCAGACAGCATGACTTGGGGACATAGGATGCCGTTCTTGCCAAACCTTGGGGCAACTTACTGCCTGTCCTGGTAACTGTCATTTTTAATACAGTAGCTTTCATCATAGGCTAACCTGGACATAATATCTAAGGCGTCTTTGGAGCATCTTGTTAGTTATACTGATTGATGTCCCTCATAGAGGCCACCCCTTGGGGATTCCTACAGAACTGGGAGTCGTGTATAGGGAAGGCAGGAAAGCACCCAGATCAGAACCAGGCTGCCTGGGTTCCTTCACAGCACTGCAACTGGCATTGATGGCCCACGTCCTCAGTTGACCAAGGCACAGTCTCTGTGTTTATAAACTAGGGGTAACCACAGTTCTTAATTTTTAGGGCTTGGGTAAGGGGCTACTTAGTGATATTTTTAAGGGGTTTAGAACAGTTAGAAATTAATATGGTCCTAGGTTCATTTCAGACACTTAATCCATGTCAATTGACCACAGCTGTGTTTCTTTCTGCAGCGATTGTCAAGTACCTTTGATATATTTTTTAAAATAGTGCTCTGTAGCTAGGTTTCATTTTCTCAGTTACCTTATTGAATAAGTCATTGCCCGTTGTGCTTTTACACATGCCTACAAACAAAGGCTTCTCCAGCTGACCTCACTCAGTTGTATTTCACATCTCTGCCCCAGCTTCTGAGCTGCTGTTCTAGGAAGTTTCAGAGCTTATAGCAAAGTAAAGCCACTCGGAGCTCCTTTAGCATAACCTCTCTCTAAATGGTACCCTTCACTTTAGGCCCTTGATTTTGGTTTCAGGGCCTTCGCTGCCACCATCCCCCGGCCCTTCTCAGTTCGCTATGACCCCTACACTCAAAGGGTTGAGGTCCTGGACAACACTCAGCAGTTGAAGATTTTGGCTGATTCCATCAATAGTAAGTACCTCACAGCCTCTTGGTACCCCCACTACCTTCTTTCCTAGGATAGAGGCCATGTCTTCTGACCTTTCCTATAGGGACAAAAGAAACATCTCCATAAATGCCATAGGCTCGCTGGAGGGGAAGAGCTGTGTAAACTGCCTAACCTGTCCCTTTGCCTTTGACCTTCCTGCAGCCAGTCCCATCTCTCACCACTTCCCCACCTTCTCACGTGAGGCCTGCCACTCCCAGGTTCTCCCTCATTATTTGCCCTTCGGCCGCTTTTCTTCTCAATGTCAGTGGGTATCACCCAGCCTGGAATCTCGACTGAGAACTAAGTTCTGTCTGCTTCCTTGGCCGCCCATTCCCCAGCCCATCTACTGCTGTTGGCCTGCTGCTCGTCCTAGGTGGTGGACATTGTAACAGTCACCGTAGTAACACTGCTGGTTTCCTTGCTCATGCCTGCATCACTGTGGCCCCCGAAATCACCCTCTAGCAACACGGATCAGCTTCTGGTCCCTGCACACTCCCCTGACTTTTGTCCGTGGCATGCTTTCTGCTTCAAACACTCTTGTTCCAGGCCTAGGTGAGGTGTCCAAAGCCAGTTCATCTCCCATGTGTAGGACAGACATCTCTTCTTGTAGGACACCTATCTTTGTATTCTTGTAGATCTTCCCTCCAGAGGATTTTACCATTTTAGGATTACTTAGTTTCTGTGTTCTCAGCTAGACCCAAGCATAGCTAAATATCAGACTCTTTGTCAAGTCTCTAGAACCTAGCCTTATTCACAAGGATTGTATTAGATACTTAAGTGTAGACGGAGGCTGCTCATTCGTTCCTGGCTGCCAAGTTCCAAAATAATCACACAGCAACTATATTATTTAAATCACTGCTTGGCCAATCACTTAAGCATATTGCTACCTAGCTCTTATATCTTAAATTAGCCCATTTCTATTTATCTGTATATCACCATGTGACTGTGGCTTACTGGGCAAAGTTCTGGTATCTGTCTCTTCCCTGGCTACAACTCCACCTACTTTCTCCCAGCATTCACTTTAGTTTTCCCACCTAGCTCTATTCTGTCCTATCACAGGCCAAAGCAGCTTCTTTATTCATTAACCAATAAAAGCAACACATATACAGAAGGACTTCCCACATCACTTAGGAGCTTTTGAATGAATGGGTGAGGAATGCCTACAGGGAATCACCAAAAGTTGTTTTCTATAATTAAATCATATTTCGTTAAGAGCAGAAGAAACTTTGTATACACCCCTAGAACACTAAAATTCATAATATGTAATGGCCTCATATATAAGCCCAGCTGTTTCAGGCAGAGTGTGTGCATCTGTGTGTCCAGAACCAAAACTGCAGTCAAATGGCATCACATGACACAGGCTAGCACTACAAAACCACCATGGATTCATTATGCATCTAATTTACAATTAGGTTTTCATGTCTATTATCAGTATAATGGGCACAGTGGCAGGCAGGCAGGCACAGTGCTGGAGAAGTAGCTGAGAGTTCTATACCCAGATCCACAGGCAGTAGGAAAAGAGAGTGAGCCAATGGGCTTGGCTTGGGCTTCTGAAACCTCAACACCCACTACTAGTGACATACTTCCTCCAACAAGGCCACACCTTCTAATCCTTCTCAAGTAGAGCCACTCCCCAATGACCACTCATTCAAATATTTGAGCCTATGGGGGCCATCTCTATTCAAATCATCCCAAGTTCTGAAAAAAAAAAATGATAGCCCTGAGTTGTAGTACCAAGCTAAATTTCCTCAATTTGTGAGGCTTTGGACCTCAGGTGATTCTGACATGGGGGACTTAAATGAACCTCATTCCTTTAGGTTTAACAGCTTGGAGTTTTGAAGCTATTATGGATAGATGTGTCAAAAAGAGCACACAGCCCTGGGCATTTGCTTGGAAAACCTGTTGCTTAGACAAACCCCTCTTGCTCCAGGAAACAACTTGTGAAGGGTGGGGCAAATCATATAGACAACTCTAGAACTCATTACACACCAGACCTGGGACAGTGTTGTCTCTGTAGCTAATCGGCAATTGCTCTGAAGTTTAGGGTGATCCGCCCCAGTGACCCTACTGGGCTTTGCATCTATTAACGAGTGACTCACCTATGTGCCGTTCTTCTTCACAGGTGAGGTTGGAATCCTCTGCGGTGCCCTGCAGAAAATAAAGTCATGAACAGGAAATGACGTCATGTGTAGAACTTGAGAGATCAACCAAAAATCTGTTGATAGAAATATAGTGACTGCTTCTTTCCATCTAACAAGAACAACCTTGATTTGAAATGTTGGCTTTTATTACTTCTTATACAGTGGGGCATCACCAAATAAATCTAACTTCTCTTAAATGAAAGTATATTAAAACCTACCAGGGGTCAATGTTTCAGAGTCATCTTTATGATTTAGACATCTTATACCTTCAATTTAGTTTAAAATGTAATTTCTCACCTCCTTTCAATATTCATCAAAATTTGTTACCCTTAACATTCAGGCTTTATCTGTTTGTTTTTATCTCCCAGGTAAGCCCTAATGGAATACACACACACACACACACACACACACACACACACACGACTAAGTAGACTGTCCTCAGGGATGAATCATTTGGTTCAGTACAGATCTCATAGATTGAGATCTATGCTTCTGTGTTCATTCACTATGGCTCTGAGAACGGCTTCATTATTCTGCCTGTGTAAATCTCCTCTGATTTGAGACTTCTCAAGATAGTTATAAGCAATAAAGCTTTAAATCATTATTAAAACATTATGTAAAACATTATGTGTGCTTTATTTATGTATAGTGTTCTGCAGACTGTAGACCTGCGCACCCAATCCCCATCCCACAGCTGCTGACATCATTTTCATGTTACTTTTCAAGTATGTTTGAAAAATAGTTTGAAAGCACTTGTGATCCAGCAGATATTAGCTGGGGATAATAGAGTAAACATTGGAAGAATAGCTGGACACATTTAAAAATAGTAAATCCACTAGAAAAGTGAGGCTTTTATTTATGCTGGAGAAAAATGTCAATGTTACGAAATTTTAAAGTTCCAAATGCTTTTTGAATTAAATATTTTTCTCGCTGCCTTAGAAATCCATTAGCTGGAAAATCTTGTGACACAAACTCGGGACTTGGGGACCCAGCCCAGTGCTTGTATCTTTATGATCACTGAAGTCAGTTGTGGAGCATCAACAGACTTTGGTTTTTATTGGTTATGAATTTTTCATGAATACATGTAACATATGAGATGCAGTGGGGGCTGTCTTTGTCTTTTAAGATGTGATTTAAAGTTCTTACACAGCGCACAATTGATTTTGGAAGCAGTTACATCTTAGGGGATTTTTGTGGTGCGTCTCAGACCAGCTGTACATCAGCATTAACCTGGAGCTCTCCCCTCTCTCTTCCCATTTAGAATCACAAGGTGCTCAGGAGCATCCCCAGGTTATCCTTTCTTTCACATTCACTTATTTATTTATTTTATTGGGGTCTGTGTGCATATGTCATGGATGCATGCATGTGTGTGTTTATGGGTGGGCAGTATATACATGTGCAGATGTGTGTGCCTGTGGTTATTCATCTGAAGGTCAGAAATCAGTGTTCCCCACCTTATTCTTTGAGGCAGAGTCTCTCCTTGAACCTGGAGCCCAGTGTTGGTGTATAATGGTTGGCCAAGTAGCCCATGATTCTCTGGTCTCTTTTGTGCTGGGATTACACATGGGTGAAATTGCTCCTGACCTTTCGCTTGAGTTGTGGCGGTCAGTCCTCATGTCTGCAAGGCAAGAACTTTACTCACCAAGACACCTCTCTGTCCTGCAATCTAGGATGAAAGAAATGGAAGAAAGCACTGGGAGAGAGATGCTCTATGTTCAGGGATTGCAAGAACTAATATTGCTCAAAAGTCCTTGTTTTCCTCCTCCACAGCCAAACTATATGGGTAGCACAAATGGACTTGGTGTGGGTGCTGAAAAGAATGAAGAGAACTTGAAGTTTGGAGGGGTGGGGGAGGAGGCGGAGCTGGATCAGGAAGAAGTCATGGAGAGGAGAGTGGGGATGAATGTGATTGCAGCACATTGCATGAAATCAACAAAAAATTAATTTGAAAAGCTCATCTAATCATAAGTGATTAGTGGATGTAATGAAATTCTTGTCAAACGCCGCTGATCTTTTAGCAGAATTAGAAAAATAAATCCTACAATTCACCCAGACTCCTTAAAGCCCATTATTAGCTAAGGAAACCTTGAGGAAAAAGAATAAAGCTCGAGGCATTACACTACTTGATCTCATAACGCCCTATAATCAAAACACCATGATATTATCATGTAAAGAAGACATCTAGAAAAATGGGACAGAATAGAGATCCCAGCAATAAATCTACATTTATGATCAGTTGATTCTTGACAAATGTGCCACAGATGTTCCAAGGTGGGGAAACACAAACTTTTAAAACTAGCAGTGGAGAAGCTAATTATGGATATACAAAAGAATACAGTTGGGATTTTAGTTCATATCTTATATGAAAAAGCAATTAAAAATGTAACAATACAGTCAACAGAGTGGAAAGGCAATCTGCGGAATAAAAATATTTTTTAAACATACAAATGTGTGCGTGTGTGTGCCTGTGTGTATACGTATGCATATATTATAGCCAAAACACATAAAGAGCTCAACTAAAAGGCAAGAAAAGAATCTGATTATACAGCATGCAAAGGACCAAGTGCTGCAGCTCCAAATTCCATCCAGAGGTTGCATAAGGTGGGGTTGACCAGGGTCTTAAACACCTACTGGGCAATGCTGGCCAGGACCATGGACAGCTCCCACTCCCTGGTCCTTGTACTAGGAATCAGTCTCTGGTTCTAATCCCTAGAATAAACATCATGCTGATGGATCTGTCTTTGGCTAGCTACAGAACTTCCCACCCACCACCAGGTGTTTCCTGAGTTACTCCAATCCAGCCTTGAGCTAGGAGGCCCGCGATGGTCCAAAGCCAAAGAGCTCAAAAAGGACAACGTTCACAGTTGTCTGGAGCTCAGTTTCCATATCCTCCTAGGACAAGTGACATTCGACTGGGACATCCAACAGATAAAGCAGCTACAGCACTGGAGATATGAGAGACCAAGTCACTGCTTTTTCTTGGGGGTGGGGGTGATGGGGTGGTGGGATGGCTTGGGGAAAAGAGGCGAGGCCTGCTTCCTTTGTGGTCTTGCTCATTTCCAAGAAAGGAAAAGATGGTAGAGAGATGCATCAGAGTCCTCCACTCAACTGGGATATAGAGACAAAGATATAGATAGATGATAGCTAGCTACCTACCTAGCTAGCTAGCTAGCTAGATGATAGATAGATAGATAGACAGACAGACAGACAGACAGACAGACAGACAGACAGACAGACAGACAGATAGATAGATGATAGATAGATAGACAGACAGGTTTTTTTTATGTTTGTGTCCCTGTTTTTGTATGCGTGTATATGTAATAGATACATACAAGGCAAGAGGTCAATGTTGAATGCTTTCTTCAATGGCTCGCCACCCCATTTTCTGAGACAGGGTCTCTCACTGAACCTGGCGCTCACTGATTAAACCAATCTAACTGGGGAAGGATGGAGCTGAGCTCACTAGAATCGACAGAGCCCCTCTTCTTTTCCCTCTTCTTTCCCATCTTGTCTCTCCCCACCCACCTGTGTGTGGAAGAGGGCCTGTAATTTGATGTCGATCTTCTCAATACCCACGCTTCAGCAGCCACTGGAATCTCGTCACAGTCTTCTAGTCCCTTTCCTTTCTTTGAAAATTAATATTCTCATTTATTCTTTGAAAATCTCACATATTTATACAATGCATTTTGGTCTTAGTCACTACCTTCCCCCAACCCCTTCTAGTGCCCTCAACCCTGTCAACTTCCTAACTCAAGTCCTTTTTTTTTATTGTTGCTAAAAATACCCCGACTCCAATTAGCACTACCCGTATGTGCACAGGTATGGAGCCATCTACTGGAGCATGGACGACCTACCAGCAGCCACATCTCCAAAGGAAAGTGACTATCCCGCTCTGAGCAGCCATCAACTACCAATAAATCATCACTAGGGCCGATACCTCAAGGGCTCTCTCCCCATCTGTGCTGCAGTTTGGATTGGCTTGATCTTGTCCGGGTCTTGTGTGGGTAACAGTAGCTGCCATGAGTTGCTGTGTGCAGTGGCTACATCATGTTCAGAAGGCAGCATTTTACAGCTCTCCTATCCTATGTAGTAGTTTTTTGACAACTTGACACAGCCCAGCATCGCCTGGGAAGAGCGAGTCTCCATCAGATAGGCCTGTGAACCTGCCTGTGGGATATTGTGTTGATTGCTAATTGGCAGAGGAGGGTAGAGCCCTAGGCGGGTGAACCTGGGTTGTATGAGAAGGCTAGCCAAGTAAAATGGAGAGCAGCGTTACTCGGCTGGTTCTGTGGTGAGTTCCTGCCTACGTCCCTACAGTAGATACTCTCAATGACTGATTTCCTCGAAGTGCAAACTGGGATTAACTCTGCCCTGTCCAGGCTGCTTTGGGTCAGAATGTCTTATCTCAGACACAGAAGGAAAGTAGATAGTGCCCCATTCTCTGACTCTTAGATCCTTTCTCCATCCTCTTCTGTTATATTCCCTAAGCTTCAGCTAGGGGGAGGTTGGGCTAGAAAACCCATTCATAGCTGAGCGCTCACATTTACTCATACTCAGCACCTTGACTGGTTATGAGTCTCTGCATCCACCACTCACTACAAAAGGAAGCTTCTGTATTGTATTAGGAAGTATCTGGAAACAAGCCACATGCACTGTCCATTGGGAAGAGTGGGGTGTTGAAGTCTCCTACTATTAGTGTGTGAGGTTTGATGTGTGATTTAAGCTTTAGTAATGTTTCTTTTACATATGTGGGTGATCTTGTATTTGGGTCATAGATGTTCAGTATTGAGACTTAATCTTGATGGCATTGGCACCAATGGGTGCTGAGCACATGCCGTGTGCAGAGGAGGAAGAGGGTTCGTACATAAACTCATGACTTGGTAGGCAGAAGGGGAAGGCTCTGTGGAAGGGCCAGCAGAATTCACTGGGAGTGCAATTGTTAGAGATAAAGTTATTTTGTTTCCTTTCCAAATATAAACTATCTGAAACTGCAGACATCTTTAATTTGTAAGTACAAATCCCCTTGGGAACAACACAAGAAGATAACAAGTGGCTGAGCCATCACTACTTGACGAGGGATTCAGGGAAAGGCGGGTACCCTGACCTTTCAGAGAAAACTGAAGAAATCTGCTCCCAGGAGGGTTTGCGGAGGGAAGTGGCCGTTCCCTCGATAAGGCCAAGGGGGGTGAGCTTAATGAGGCCCGAGCCAGTTACATGGTGTAATTTACTGAATGGCGTTGGCCGCCTCACAATGTTTCAAGACAATTTTTTTCAATATATAATTAGCAGGAAAAAAAAAGATACTTGGATGCTGCTTTTTTCCAAAGGAAACTTGACTACGGTTAGAAAGAGAGAAAAAATATCCTTCTCCTCGAGAAGTCTCATGTTTCTATGCAAAGTGGTGTCCCAACTCAGAATTTACACAATGTGTTATTGCCTGGCCTGTGAGGATCATCTAATTAGTTGCGAGCCAAATGCCAAGATAAACAAAACCAGTCCTTAAAGGATTCCAAGAAGCCATGTGACTAAGAGGCACCTTCAGGGGCAAGGAGAGGCCATACGGCTGGTTCACCACTCACTACACATTAGAGTTGCATTGGGAACTTTAAAACTTGATGCCAAGACTCCACCCAGAGCAATTAATCCAGAATTTCTTTCAGGGATGTCCAGGCATAGGGTTTTTCTTTTCTTTTTTTTTTGTTTTTGGAAAGCAGCTAGAATCATAGGGCGTTAGAGTCGAGACCCTTTGGTCCATAAGACACCCCTCCATCTTTAACATATGCCACATGCCTAAAACCCATCGGACCAGTTGCCTTGCTGACTAATCAGTTCCACCCACCAGTTGTCTTGGCCCCCAGAGCCTGCGGCTCCTTTTTCCACCGTCCTTTACCGCATTTTGAGGTAATGTGACAGAGGTGTCAAGCATGGGGCTCTGAGATCATCCTGTCTCAGATGACTCTCTGAGTCTACTTATGGATGACGTGGCTTCAGGCAGGTCACTCGGAAGTCCCAAGTCTTAGTGTCAGCATGCGGAGACTGGAGACGATGCCAGAGACTAGAACCTAGATCGTTATGAGCACTAGGCTAGGAGATGTTTATGAAGGTCTCAGTGCAGTGCCCATCAGAGAGCCCTCTCTCTGTCATTGTGTGTCCAGACTGTAGCCAGGGGACGCAACACATGGTCCCTAACATCCTTCCCCAACTGGCTTTAGGAGTCTCTGACATAGCAGAGGGCAGAGGATGCTGCCGAGGTGGCTGGATCTTTGGTCCTCCTTCACTAAGTGCTGGCCCTGCCCAGAGGAAAGGGTCGTGGTCAGAGTTCCTGGAGGGTCACATGAGTCCAGAGCAGTTTCTTGAGCTTCCAGCACTTTCTGTCCCTCTTTGTCAGGAAACCACTTGCCAGCTGTTTATTCTGTAAACATGTATTGATCATCTATCAATATACCTTCGGTACACACACTTCTATGCAGAAACCACAGCTATGAAGAATAGTGTTTTTGGGAGATTGATCTAGGATTTGATCTCTGGATGAACCCTCTGCCTGCAGTGTGAAATTTTGTACCTGATATTTTGTTAAGGGACGCTTTGGGAATTGCTTAAAAACACAGCATAACCACAAACATCAATGGTTAGTTTCATGTCCTCACTCACCTGCGAACACCGCTCTGTTTTCTGTCCAGTTGGGGGCAGCAAACCCTTGCGTAGGAAAGGACCTCAGAGGAACCAACCCATTTGCTTCTTGAGCTCCTGGCTTTCAAATACATTCTGTTTCCCAAAGTATCGACATGGAGTAGTCTGAAGAACTACACAGGAAAAAGACAATTGCAAAGTCAGGTGAGGTTGGAAGTTGTGGTTTTTAAGCAGGTTTAAGCAGGACATCTCAAAAACATTTAATATACTTTCATGGTACAAAAGAAGGAGTTTAAGGGCTTTCCCTATGATGATGTAATTATTGAAGGAGACATTTTCAACTTGATTTGAACATCACACAATGAATACGGGCACAGCAACACCACATGGTGTTCCATCGGTGTGTGCAACGTTATTGTTTTATGAGTCGGTTGGAAGATAAATTGGATCACGGAACATCCCCCAGCTCAGCAGGCTCCTCTGCTAAGTGTTTTACCTGTATTGACCTAGCGCATCTCCATGGTGATACGCATGTTCTACACAGGAGGAAACAGAAGCACAGGCCTTAGAAGCAATGGCTTAGTTTCAAATTTAAACCTTCTACTCCAGGACTTGCATGTTTAACCATCATACCCTGATCACACACTATATGACAATGGAGACCCCGGGACAGGGATTTGAGAACGTTTCCTGATGTGCTTGCTTGGGAACTCCTTAGTCCTTCTGATCAGTACAAAGTATTGGTGTTTAAAGGACAGCACTTCAAAAATTGCTTCTATGAAGTGACGCTAACTTCTGTCTTCCTTCTCCAAAATTTAGCTAAAAATGTTGGCCCGCAGGTCTAAGACTAGGAAGCCAGCTAGGCACCTCAGTACAGCGTCCTGGAGAAATCTGTGCCAAAGCTTGAAAACTGAACAGCGTTTTGAAATAATAATTAAATTTTAACATAAATAACAAAAAACATATAACATTTGCCTGCATCCTGTATAAAAGGGTTGGAAGATCATCCTTTGAGAGCTGTCTTCTGAAAGACAAAGAAGCGGGTACAAGAAAAAGTTTTCGTCTCAGCGACTGCATCGTTCTTTTTCACAGGAGACACAAAATATGTTTACACGTTGTTGGCTTTCATCCTGGTTGGTAGACAGTTGGCTTTCATCCTGGTTGGTAGACAGTTGGCTTTCATCCTGGTTGGTAGACAGTTGGCTTTCATCCTGGTTGGTAGACAAGGATAAAGCCAAGCCAGAACTCAGCTAGAGGCTGTTGCATAGCACCATGGAGGAGCCATCTGTCCTGAGAGGGATTTATGCCAGTGCATTGATTGGTGCAGCGTGATTCGGGTTATGCTCAAACCATGAGCACTGATGTCACACGTTCAATACATCATAATGCACGTAAAAAAGCCCCTACACAACCCGTACACTGTTCATTATCTCCTGTCAGGATGCTAGGTAGACAAGAGCAAATGCCAAGTCTGCTCTGCTCGGACTGCTGTGTCTTTCTCTCCTAAGATGCTCTTTTTAGATTGTCTATTAGCGTTAAAAATCTATCCATTTCCCTCTATCGTCATTAGGCAGCTACTTGAAAAAACACCCGGCATTCAGGCATGACCCTGGGGATTTCAGATGACGTGATTTCAGTCTTCATGAGGTAACTGGGTAAAGTGTGCTGGTGTTCTGACGTCTCAAGAGTGAAACAAAGCCTTGTGAGGCTATGGCACAGATAACCCAGGAATTACCGTACACAGAACTGCACAGCCAGGTACCTAACTATAGTGCCTGCATAGGAGGAAACTAAATCAGAAAGCAAGGCTAGAGCTTGTTTACAAAACAATTTTGTGTTTTATTTTATTCAATATTTTCTAAATAATAGTCATATCAAAAGTAAATTATACAACCCATAATATTTTCTACTTATTAACATAGTCTATTCACTGAGTCATTTATTTACATAGAATTTGTTTTAATGTTTCTGAAACTATTATAGATGCATTCTTCATACAATTTTTTCTTGATAATATACCCTGAAGCTTCAAAAACTCATTGTTCTGTGTGTCTACGCTTTTGGTATCATTAAATGGGTGAAATTAAATCTAGTTTCTAATCAAAACTTTTCTCTATCACACTGAATCATTTGTTTTTGTAATATCTATTCTCTGTGTGTGTGTGTGTGTGTGTGTGTGTGTGTGTGTGTGCTGCATGCCGCTGTACTTTTGTCTACAAAAGTACTTTTGTCTAATCAGAGAAAAATTTAGGAGATTTGGTTCTTCTGTTCCTTCATGTAGGTCCAGGGGATTGAATTTAGGTCTTCAGGCTCAGGGGCAGGAGCCATCTTTGCTAATCCATTAATGGATGTTCTTAATTGTTCTAATAAAGCCAACTGTATAGTTTAGGTTTATCAGCCAAATGGATTTGTTGAGCTGTGGTTTGTAGGCATGGGAGTTTCTATTTATAAAACAGTATGAGTGGAAGCTGTGGGCTATCAGATATTTCTCTCATGATATATAGTGGCTAATAATCCCAGAGACAGGCAGGTAATGCAAACATGATAAAGGAGATTATGTACAACCGGCTAGAAGCCAAGATGTTTATAATCCTGTTAAGATCACCGCTGGCTAGTTTCAGTTGTTTGCTAACTTGCTCTCATGATCAAAAGAGAACAATCTTATTTGTTAGCAAAACTAGAGGCATATTATCTAAGGCTGAAGATGCATTATATCCTACAGAAATATCTTAAGACTTGGGAAGAAACATATATCAATTCCAAAGCAAATAGAGGAAAAAAACCCCACTATAACCTTAACATTCTTATTAATGTTTAACTACATGCCTGTACACCAGCACATCAGACAATCAGCTGCAATTCAACTAATTTGTGGGTAAGTTATATTTAATTTGAAATAGGAAACGTGGCTGAACTTAACACTACCATGCTCAATAGAGTTGATGGGCTCACTGAAAAACATGCCAGGTGTCACCCACAAAATGACAGACAGCACCATACCTTCCTGAGAAGCATGTGGGGTCACTGAGTGCCACTTACAAGCCCTGAACAAGGTGCCTGTAGTCTAGGCAAAAAGTCCTATGCAAGAACGTCAAGTAATTGTGTGAATTCCTACAGCTACCCAGAATCCTATCCCTGGTGATAATTGCCATCTCTTGGCTCCTGCCTGAGACTCTGTACCCAGTGTGTGGGAAGGCATTGAGCCATCTGAATCTGACTCATTGGGATGGCTGTTAAAGTGCAGATTCACTGTCCCTACCACAATTGTACCAGGGAATCTGCATTCTGCCCTATACAACGTTGCCTACTGTTTTAGTGTTGTAGCTGGTGACTTATGGATTCTGCCCCCGTCCCTTCAGTGAGCCAGTTTTGTCTCTAATCAGCTCGTGAACTGATCCAGTGAGACTGTTGGCACAATGGGAACATAATAAAACGAACACTGGTTTCTTTTTTAAAAAACAATAGACCTCAAATGGAGACACAACCTGCAGAGATGCTTTGCTGGGCAATGCAATCCAGTGGGGTCGGATATTCCAGAACTGTCTTGGAAGAGGAGCCTAATTCCTTCTGGTGGATGGCAGGAGACAACTGTGAAGGCTGGGGAGCTAACGATAGGGGTAGAAAAGCTCTCTTGACGAGAGTTCGGAATACCTACTGCCGTCACCCAAACCTGCACTCTCTCGGATTCTTTGACTTCCCTTTTTTTCTTCTGACCAAAATTCTCAGAACAACGTATATAGGGACTTACGGAATGTCCTAAATATGTCAATGCCCAGAACTCTTCTGGGTATTGAGGAATCCACAGTGAGCAAGTCAGGCATCAGTCTTAGCTCTTTGAGCCATAAACTGTATGATCAAGCTTCGGCATAGTCTGGAAGTCAACGAAGAGTTGCCATTGACATTGGTATTTCATTGCTACTGTGTCTCTGTCTACCAGTCAGTTCACTTTTCTGTTTATTTGGTTCTGGGCCAGATCAATAAAAAGAATTTCTTTCCCACATGGCCCCACCCAAGGAACCCTGGGACCAATGACATCGATCCTTTTTGAAATTTGCTTTCCAAGTTTGTTCTCATGTGATCTGGCTCTGTGAGAGGGTCACACAGATGTGCTGACTCCGGGAATACCCCTGGGGAGCCTTGGAGCCCATTGTAGTCTCCTCCGGAGCCACCAGAGGAGTGGAAGTGAGATGCTTCCCTCTGAGAGGCTTCAGTCCCGTAAAAAGAAGCAAAGATCATCCCAGAGTCCAAAGAATCACTTCTAGAGTAGCTCTAGGGTTCCAGTTAATGTCATGAAGAGGTGGGGGGAAAGAGATGGAATTTGACCCAGGAAGTAGGAGGCCTGGTAGGAGGGGCCCCTCAGCAGAGACACCTGTGACTATTAGGAAAATATGCTTTCTTCCCGTCACGAGCTTAGCCAAACCTTTAAACTGAACTTGATTTTCTCATTTTTGAAATTAGTACAGAAAACATACTTGGGGGAATCCTTATACACCAATTTATTGAATACATATTTGGTCTCTATAGCAGTGTTTGGCATCAGTGGGGACCTTGCGGTGTTATGATAAACAGCGGTCTTTGGGACTGGAGAAATGACGCAGCATTTGTGGGCACTTGGAGAATTTACAGGGGACCTAGGTTTGACTCCCAGCACCCACAGAGTGGGTCACGACTTCAGGCAACTCTAGTTCCAGCGGAAGATCTGATGCCCTCTCCTGGCTTCCACAGGCTCCTGATGCAAGTGATATACATTAACTCAGGCAAGCACACGTGCATTTTTTAAAGTTGTTAAAAAAAATCTTTAACAACGAACACAAACAAAGCATTTTGAGCATAGTAATCATAGTAATTCTAATTAGGGAAGATGGGGTATAAAACCACGGTAGTTACACAAAAAGACAGGTGTGATCAAATTCCAGGTAACAAGAAGAGCCAGGAAGAAATGAAGTGGGGAGACAAAGGATGCTCTTTATAACATGGGTGAGCAGGGATGACTGAGGTGATATTTGAGTAGAAAGTCATAGGGAAGGAGGGAGTGATCTGGGCAGATGCTTGAGCAAAGAACCCTCTGTATAAAGGAAGCAGCTGAGCCGAGTGACCACCGAAGCTGGCTGTTATGTATCCTCCACACATGATGAATGTTTGCAGGATTAGTGGATGCAGGTGTTTTCCTGACACTGGAGAAAACTGGGGTACATAGAGGTTTAGCGATAGGTCCAGGGCCACCCAGCAAGCCAAGAGGCAGAGCTGAAAGGTGAGCCCTGCTCATGAGTTTTTATTTCTGTGTCTTTCTGTTCCAACTGTTACTCATTTTTAGAAGGGATCAGGCAGTCCCACGATTGCTTTCAACCTGATCTCTGCTTTCCCCAGTCCCAGGCTCACTCCTCCACCCTGTACATATACTAGCAGCTCTGAGTTCTAGAATTCAATGCAAATCCTACCAGACAGCTTGGTGCCAGTGACCCAACCCTCAGAAGAAGAAGAAAGAGAAGAAGAAGGAGGAGGAGAAGGAGGAGGAGGAGGAGAAGGAGAAGGAGAAGAAGACGAAGAGAAGAAGAGGAGGAGGAGGAGGAGGAGGAGGAGGAGGAGGAGGAGGAGGAGGAGGAGGAGGAGGAGGAGAAGAAGAAGAAGAAGAAGAAGAAGAAGAAGAAGAAGAAGAAGAAGAAGAAGAAGAAGAAGAAGAAGAAGAAGAAGAAGAAGAGAAAGATTTCTATGATTAGAAGCACCTGGATGCATGGTACTGTAAGGCCAGCCTGCCTCAGACATTCAGCCACTGTCTTCAGAACCTGATTCCATTCCTGTCTTTGTTGGGAGCACTAGGTTTGGGGTGAGGGGCTTCAGGTTTGCCCTCCCTGAAGAAGGAACCTGCGCAGGATGGAAAGGCAGCCATTACCCAGCTGGCCACTGCCTCCTTAGCAACAGCAACAGTGTACACACTCACACACAAACACCGCACCAAAACAAGCAAAGGTCACTCTCTGTGGGCACTTCCAAGAATGATCTCAATTTTTCATAAAACAATGTTTATAAATTAGATGGAACCCCGGAGCAGTCCGGGAATAGAAATAACCATTTTACGAGGCTTCCTGCCATTACATTATTGCTTGTTTGCTTGGAATGAGCAAAATACAGTGTGCAGCCGACCTCTTCCAGAGCCAAGCAAAGATCTCCTTACAGAGCCTCCAGGCAAGTGGACCTCAGTTAGGAGGTGTACTGGATACCAGTAAGGACATTCATTCTGGGCCTTTTGGCTGGAATCGTCTTAGCTCCAGATCCTATGTCCCCTTTACATTTCCTCCCCAGCCCCTCTCAAACTGCTGGTCTAGCACAAAGAGAGAAGTGATTTTATTTTATTTTTTATTTTTATTTATCTTTGTTTTTTTTTTTTTTTTTTTTCAAGACAGGGTTTCTCTGTAGCTTTGGAGCCTGTCCTGGAACTAGCTCTTGTAGACCAGGCTGGCCTCGAACTCACAGAGATCCGCCAGCCTCTGCCTCCCAAGTGCTGGGATTAAAGGTGTGCACCACCACCGCCCAGCAAGAGAAATGATTTTAATTGTTGAGCAAACAGACTGCAAGTTTGAATCAACACATGACCCCAAGTGCAGATCTGCACACCTTTTTCCATTCCGGAGTCCTTGCTACGTGGAATGCTCTACTCTGTGTGTGAGGACACTGAAGGCATGGCTCATTTTTTTATTCCGCTCTCTATTCTTACAGATTTTTCTTATTTCCTTGGGGCTATCATGCTGCTTGCTATAGCCCTTGACAAAGGCTGATCTCGGCTTTCACTCCACAACCCTCTCTCTTTTTCCCTGTCATGCCTCCCACCGTCTCTGACCGCGAACCACTGACAGAAGGAAAGACATGCAATAAACTCTCTGTACCTGGCTGAGTTACCTCCTAGCAGAGGCCGAGGCAGGAATCCAAGAGTAGGCGCCTAGTTTGGAAGAAGGGACTGGGGAACTAGAAGACAGTAAAGGCACAGAGACTCAAGTCAGTCGCTGATGCGGGCCACCTGATCTAGCTGCGTTCACACACTCTGAACAGATACACATCTCCACTGAGTTGCCTCACCCAAAAGCAAGGGTGCCAGCGTTTTTTAGACACCACCCTGCCAGCTGTTGGTTGAGGGTATTAGTTCTCTGGGATGTCTGGGCTTCTGTGAGCAGATAGCAGATCGTCCATGGAGAATACTCTCAGGCAAAATGACCAAAATGACGCGTGTGCCTTTGGCTTTTGGAAATAACCCGGGGCACAGTTGTGGCACTGATTGGGTACACTTGGAGCATTGAGGCAGCTATCTTAACTCCTCTGGAGCAAAGCGGATGCTGGTAACTGCTATGCATTAGCATTGCGGTGGGGTGCCACCTTCCTAAGAACTCCAGGGACAAAGCCTTAACCAAGTGGATGCTTCTTTTAACCAGGATGCAAGAGGACATGGAGCAGAAAGAGGCAGCTGGGTCCCCTTTTAAGTAGGGCCAATATATGTGAATTTTTCTTGGTATTCTGAGTGAGGTAAGGGTGGCTTTCATGAAGGAGGGGCAGTAGGACCGGTATTCTCTCTGAGAGAAGCCTACAGCAGCAGAGAAGCCTCTATCAAGTCTGTCCTGTTAGCAGGACCTGGATGCCTCTCAGCTAACACACACACACACACACACACACACACACACATACACACACACACACACACCCCAAAACAATGTCAAAAAAAACCCCAAACCTCTGTTCCTTCTCAGAGGATCACATCCCTGCATAACATATTAATTTTCCCTTACCCTTTTCCTTGCTCACAACCTTTGAGAAATAACGTAAGCTTATGAAAGATGAACAGTAGGACACTCACAAGCCCTCTTCTCCAAGTTTCTCACTGCCATTGAACAGAGTTGCCCGTAAAGTCCAGGATGGAGAAGTCTCTGGCCCAGTGTCACACAGTGGTTGGTGGCAGACATGTTCCATTGTCAGCCGATGACAACCACGCAAAGCCTTTCGAGCAAACAGGGGTGTGCAGCTGAGAAGCGCGCTTTACAAATCATGGAAAAGGCTCAGGAGAAAGTCAGGAAGAAGGCCGCTGGCCTTGGAGTCATTAAACATTTGGGCACTCCAGCGTCTGGAAGCCAGTTAAATTCATGAACCTGAAGCAGGGGAGACCCAGGAGGCCACTGTGGAACCACACCTGTGCGTGGAATCTCATTCTGTGCCTTGGAGAAGGTTGGCTTATCACCTTCCCTTTCCTGTGTGAGCCTAATTTACATGCAGATTGTAGATCCGGTTGTAATCTAAATTCTACCTAGATAATGCTGGCGGTTAGGAATGAGGACACTTAGTTCACCGGATTCTAGCTCTTAAGATACAAGAGAGAGCTTGCAGTGCAGATACCCCCAAACTGAACAATGCAACCCCCAGCATTGTGATGAGCCCCCACTTTGCAGGCAAAGATTAGCTGGAAAAGAAAGGGATGTCTTAGTTTGCTTTCAATTGCTGTGATCAAAGGCCATGGCCAGAAACAACTCAGGGAGGAGAAGGTTTATTCAACCTTAACAGCTTTTAGTCCATCGTGAGAGGCAGTCAGGGCGGGAAATCAAAGCAGAAGCCAGGAGGCAGCAATTGAAAAGGGGACCAGGGAGAAATGTTTCCTATTACACCATATATCACTGAATCCCCCAAAGACTATCCAGGGAGGAAGTGCAAAGACCAGTGCTGGCCGGGACTTTTTAAAACTTCGTCCTGTCTTAAGCAGGGTTCTAAAGACTCGACCCAGCTGTTTCTTGGTGTCATCTTACTGCCCAGCGAATGTGCCATTTTCAGCCTGCTTCCCACCTTATACCTGCTCGCCATGTAATGTCACCCTTCAGATAAACACCGGGATGTTCAGGGGACAAGGGGCTACAAGTAGAACAACTGGGTGTTGGCTTTTTCCGAAGGGACCCCTGCTGGCCCCTCACGGGAGAATATATATGTGAAATTGTGAGGCTCATTGGTGCCACAGCTTTGAAGTAGGTTGGTTTGGATTATGGCATTCGCTTAAAACCTATGTGTGAATTTTGGACAAGATGCTTTCGTTTCTTCATCTCTAGGGGGAGTGCTGTTGGGCTATGGCATTTCTATTTCCAGTGGTAACGCTCCAATATTTTGATCCTCAGCATGTTATCTTAATTAGAGGATTGCAACATGGACCTGAACTCTGAAACATGGCAAGGTTTCCCATAGACTCTTGGACTTTCTAGCCTTGCAGGGAAGGATTCACTTACTTCTCTCTTCCCTGATCTTTTTCTCCCTTCACCAGAGTCAGAACTGACCTTTGAGGCCCTCAAGGTCACTGTGATGTTTGGTTTAAAAAAAATCATAAACCGCAGTAACCAGTGCAATAGTTTTCCATGAAAAGCCAAGTCCCAGGGGGAACTTTTGTGCCAGATTTTGGAAACAACGTTATCTCTGCTCCCTTCCAGATATTCAGTGGCCATCAGTGTTCACCCTGATTCAAACCCCTCTAGGGTAGACACTCATATTCCCAACTTAACGTTCTTCATTAACCATAACTTATCAAGGGTCCTCTTTCTGTATTGGTTGTGTGATCAAATTCTTGGGACCCTATTAACAAATGATTACATAGTCACACCTAACTTATAAAATATTTGATTGGAAGTATCGTTATTGCTGTTAGGATCCATATAATAATACATAGCTACGGATGACCGAATGGGATACTTTAGTTTTGAAACCTGTAGTCTTTCAATGATTTCACCTTCAATACTTCTGAAAGAGGGAAGTGAGCCTTGGAACAGCTAGGAGATTTGCCCAGGATTACTGATTAGCGATGGAGCAAGAAGCAAAACCCTTACCTGTTGGCCTCTGGCCCATACCGCATTCACTTCTCCCTCTTGAGAAGAAAAACCTGGAGATGTCTTACAGTAGAGACGACTGAGGAGGATGGATGCACTGGGCAGAATAGATTCCTGGATGCCTCCCATCATGCAATTCAACTTACAGTTCTCTACAGCGGAACTCCTGTCTGAGAAGATGACACAGCTGTTCTACAGTATGACAGTATGATCTGACAGGATGGTGTGGGAGCTCCATGAATTTATCTCTAGCTGTATCAATCTGGTGTCCTGGTTGAAGAAACACAGCAAGGACCCCCATCTTCGTTAACAGGTAGACACTTCAGGGTCTCCGGGGATACTCTTCATCAGATAAGCACTGTAGACTGGGATTGCGAGAGGCAATATGAAGACAAAAGAAAGAGGAACTGGACCCTCCAGAAGGATAGTGAATGGCAATGGTCTCTCTGAGAGAGTTGTGTGCCCAGGTGCAGGGAGCTTGAGGATGTATAGGGTAGAACATGGAATCTTTTGGGTGCAAGATCCTGTCAACCCCTCAAGGTGAGATGGGCTAAGCCCTGCCCCTGGACTCCTGAGGTGGGAGAGTGGCCAGGACCTGCCCTACATCATACTTCTTCTTCTTCTTCTTCTTCTTCTTCTTCTTCTTCTTCTTCTTCTTCTTCTTCTTCTTCTTCTTCTTCTTCTTCTTCTTCTTCTTCTTCTCCTCCTCCTCCTCCTCCTCCTCCTCCTCCTCCTCCTCCTCTTCCTCTTCTTCTTCTCTTCTTCATCATCATCATCATTATGAACAACAACAACAACCCCAGGCCACAAAATCCCTCCATTCTCAAGCCATCCTGGAAAGCTTGGCCCCCTCTCCCCTCAGAACCCCAATATAAGCCTGCCTCTTGCTCATTTCTTTGTTGCTTCTCTCCAGAGCAGAGGCTGCCACCCTCTGGTGTCTTTCCAGATGAATCTCTTCTGTGAGGCTTGTTGTATGGTGTCACTTAGTGGCATTTCTCGACTCTTGGCTGCCAGGATACCTTTCTCCTCGGAGATGCAACACTTCCTGATTTCCTATGCAGGTCTGGTCCCCTGCAGTCTGAAGGCTGTAAAGTAAATATCAGTGGAGGTGGGCATGTGAACCTGCTTATCAGCACTTCCTGGATCCTAATTCTATCCTGAAGGGGATGCTTTCACCCTGTCAGCTTTTCAGTCCAGAGTTTCTCAATTCACCTGAGAGTTTGGGGTTATTGGCTTTTTGGAGATAAAAGTGCAAATATATATATATTTGGACCATAGTCACCCCAACCCCCACCTCCTATTTCTCCTGGATTTGCTCCCATCTCTCCCTTCCAATTTCATATCCTCTTTTCAACTTTTTAAATTTTATAACCACTGAGTCCAATTCACGTGGCCCATGTACATACTGGTATAGGGCCATCTCCTGCAGCACAGGAGAGTTGCCAGGGGACAACTGAAGAAATCTGACTCTTCCTCTTCCAACTGCCGATGGCACCCCAGCTAGGAGTGGGAACTCAAGAACCTCTCTCCCATCCATGACATAATGCTGAGTATCTAAATCTAGCATAGAAAACGTTGTAAAAGCCAGAGTTGGGGAGGTCTGGCTTAAAATAGGGTCTCCATTGCTCATGCGCTCACAGGAGCTGTGTTGCCCGTACAAGATCTACACAGGGAAATATTTTTTATTTGTTTACGTTTGAGAGAGGAAAGTGAAAGATCTGAGAAAGGGGCTCCTCGGAACCCGTAAAGTCAGACAAATAAACGTCATAGATACACCCTCAGGTGTGACTAGATGGAAAATAAGCATGAGACATTTGATTACCCATGGTTGATGTATTACTCCATCCCATATTGATTTGGACATGTATTGATTCCCTCAAGCATTCCACGTTCATTTAAAAACCCAAACTTCAAGTGTTGATATATGTTGAATGTGCACCGACTACTGAGATTTTTTAAGGTCAAATTCTTGCTCTAAAAGAACTCACTCTAATGTGGGAGTCAGAAAACAAGATAGGATTTTTTTTCAAATTGCACCCAGAGACAAGAAACGCAGCACGGCCTTGCGTGGGCACAGGTGCACAGGATGGGGAGCGTTCCTTTCTCACCTGGGTGACGGCCCAGGGATGCCGCAAACTAAGAAACAGCTGTGGAATATCCAGGAGGCATCACAGGTATGTCCTCAGCACTTGACCTGTGTAAGCCGCTTGAAATGCCACCAGCCAGTCAGGAAGGTGAGGTTACTATTCTCATTAAGCAGAAGCAGAGTCACAGAGAGACTGGGAGTCTTGTCCAAGGCTACACAGATGATAGATAGCAGCCTAGAATTTGATCCCAGAGAAGAACGCAGTTCATCTTATTCCCTTTGACCCCTTGAAAGAGTGCACAGGTGTCTTGGGTAACCCTAAGTAGTTCAGTTTGCTGGCTGCTCAGGGCAGGGTAGTGAGAGAAAGCAGAAGGAATGGGAAGGTGCGAGCCAAGGGCCTCCTGTGGTTTGATTCAGGAATGGCTGTAAGGAGCGTGAGCCTCATCTCCCTTAGCCCAAGTCAGTGACTTCATCATTCCCTTTGGCTGCTTCTAGAATCCACTGCCAAATCCCCCCAGAGGCATATACCTAAGAAACTATGGAGATCCCAGGAAATTACACATCTCCTCCCCTTCACATCTGTACGGATGCCAGACATTTTCCAGAAGTTTCTTGGCCAACTTTTAAACCCAATTTCCAACCACTTGTTTGGTTGTTAGGAACCTCTTCCCTCTAGCTGCTGAACGACAGCAAGGGTGACCCCCAACCCCAGCTGCGGTCCTTTGGGAGCTCTGGTGTAGACTGCTTCCAGCTAGCTCACTGTGAGTTTTCTCCATCAAATTAAAAACAAAACAAAAAACAAAAACTTGAAAAAGTGGCACAAATTTCAAAAGATCTGTCATTCATCCTCTTGAGAATTTTAGTCTATTTGATTAGAGTCAAAATTTATCCTGGAGAAATTCTTTGAAAAAAAATTGAATTATGACTTAGCTGAGAAAATAATTTATTCTGTGAATAAGTGTGAGAGCCTAGCAGGATCACTTAGGGGTACAACCTCATTCTACTCTGACTCATCTTGGACAATCAGTTACTTTTTATGCTTGGTGTCTGCAATGGCTTAGCCTCTGATCTCTCAAGACCCTGGCTTTCTGACACCACAGACCAAAGCCCTTCTATTGACAGAGACAGACAAATCACCAACAATCTTAACACTTATGCACGGCTGAGTCTACAATCTCTTACTGTTAGGGATGCTGCAGTCAGTATCTCAGACTCTGCAGGTCATTTGTCTCTGTGACACAGATACTCAACCCATCGTTGTAGGGCGAAAGGAGCCTCAGAAAATACATAAATAGATGTGAGTGTGTGCCGATACCTATCATTCACAAGAAAAGGCAAAAGGCAAAAGGCAATGAGCAAGATTTGGCCAGCAGTTTCTAGTTTGCTGACCTATGGTTTACTTCAGGCCTTCTTAAATTGTTTCCATTTGCAGCCCTTTATAAAGCAACAAAGACATTTTTTTTTTTGGTTTTTTGGAGACAGGGTTTCTCTGCAGCTTTAGAGCCTGTCCTGGAGCTAGCTCTTGTAGACCAGGCTGGTCTCGAACTCACAGAGATCCACCTGCCTCTGCCTCCCTAGTGCTGGGATTAAAGGCTTGCGCCACCACCGCCCGGCAACAAAGACATTTTTATGTGGCCTTGGTTACAAAGGTGTAGACAGGTATGTAAGTCAAACATTTCATAAAAACAAATCATACAATTATTTTTAAATGACTTATTGCTATACATACATTGTAACATTTATTAAAGGATAGCTGTTCTGCATATTAGTGAGCTAGATGCGATTTTTAATTTTATAGAAGGAATTAAATCTTGCCTGAATATTTGATACTATAGAATAAATACATCTTCAGAGATTTCCAGAATTAAGTGATATTTTGGTTTTATAATCCTGAATATTATCACTTTGCTTAAATACTTAGTACAGAATGGAAGAAGATGTTAAGGGCCATTTCTGAAATGGCTGAAAATTCTTAATTTTATGGATAAATTTATTGAATAATATGACATTCAAATCATCAGCTCAAACAGCATTTTTACAATATTTTTATTAAAACATTTACTTTTCATTTTACATACCAACCCCAGTTTCCCTCTCTCCCCTTCTACCCAAATCAAGATGGTAATAACACCACACCATCTAAAGCCCCCCTAATTTGATATAGACATGCTGAGAAATGGCTGTAGGAAAATGCTGTCTTTGTTTTCTGTAATTACACTGTTACCGTACATTTCTACAGCAATCCATGACTCCACAGTAGTCTCAGGTCCCAGCCCGATTGTTTCAGGCAGCATTTTTACGACAGACAGCACAGGATGCTGTGTGTTCAGATCAAGACCACAGTGAGGTCACACAACGACCAAAGATGAGAGCTATAGAAACATCTTGAACTCACTGTACACGATATGTATCCGTAGGGACAGACATTAACACCGAAGGACAAACTGGTGACATCAGCCTGTTCAAAAGCTTTTCTGACATTGGAGTGTATCCGGATATTTTATAGTGTTTGAGGGGAGATAGAAATAGGGAGAACAAGAGGTTTGAGAAGAAAGGGGGAACCAGATGCACCACGACCAAGTGGCTCTTCTCCCCAAACTTCCTGGGCAATCCCCGTGAACCTTTCCTTGGGGGATGTCTACTGTAAGCCAGGTGGTCGATCTTCACAGTGCTGTTTGGTAGGGTGAACTGGGAGATTGAGGAGAGGGTTCAGTCCTCTGTCCCGCGGCACTGAAGAGTTCAGAGCTAACACCCGAGACACTGAAGAGAGTCAGAAGCAATCCCCTGACGCACTGAAGAGTTTGTACTTATTGCCTCGGTACAGTCTGTAGAAACCATCTTCAGAAATCCTTCTGTATCACCTATATTGTCTGAATCATCTGTAGAAATCCTTCTACAGAATGGAGGACAGGAACTCAGAGAGGGAGGCTCCTTGCTTATGATCACACAGTCCAGGTTAGGTCTTTCTACCCCTCTGTTCCTACTATATCTCTTCAAACAGTAAATAATTGTTTAAAGTGGTTCTCAATGTGTTTCTCTCATGGTGGGCATCTCCTATGTTTTGGCAGAAATCTTGAAATGTGCCAAGATCAAGTACTGTGAGGCATATGAATTATTATATAATATTTTAAATAGTTGAGAGCAATGCCATCTCTTCAGGACTACAGAAAGCGCATTGCTATACAAGTGAATGACAGGTCACCATAAATGGATTAACTTTGAAAATTATTAACATGCTTCACCTAATTCATAATTGCATCGTTTCTAATTTTCTCCTGCAGGTGGACATATTGAGTTATGCGACGGGTGCTGTGTATAAGGAGGAACAGAAATGTGAAGGACATCGATGCTCGTCTTATTCTGATCTTGGTAAAGCTTTGCGTACTTCTAAATAGCTTTCTATCTAAGGGAATGTCCTCCTGAAAATGGGTTGGGCTCATTTACAACCCTCAAATCCTATCTTGGTAACCTTTGGTCTTAATGAAATCTTATCTCCTACCACAAGAGTCACTACACAGAGATGCTTGATTTGGATTTTCCAAAATGTCCCTCTTTCTTCTAAGGACCTCGGTCTCTGGAAATGATAGAATGTTGTTATGCAGAAATAAATTTCAAGAGGACCCTTGTTATGTGGCTTACAGCACGATATGAACAAATGTCTATTCAGCTGATACAGGACCCCAGTGACAGATTAAAGAAATGATTTGCCTGTGTCTAGTGTGCTGAACCCAAGGCTTTATGGAGGCTCTTTATAGGCACTTGGGTGACTTGAGGAACTTGCATCAAGGAAAATCCTACATCAGCACAGGCGATTCACCACAAATGCTCGTCCTCAGAGCATGGCATAAAAGCAGTTCCTCATAAGAAAGTCTGTGTCTCAGCTCTTGTAGCTTTCTCAGCCCCACAGGTTCCTGTAGCTCACCGAATCTTTCTTATTTATTTATTTATTTATTTATTTATTTATTTATTTATTTTTCACTCACTCATTCATTCTATGTATTTTTCACATCATCCGTCTTGATCCCACACCTTCCCTGTACTGTTGCACCTTCCCTCTGCCCATGCAACCCCCACCATAAGACAAAATTCAAGCAGTTCCCTGAATATTAGTAGCATCCCTCCCTCCTTTAGTGGAGAATTTTTCAACTTGGAAGAAATAGATACCCCAAAACATAATGACCTCAAAAACCCGAGGTAAGAGTTACCGTGTGATCCAGGAATGTCACTACTAGGTGTATTATCAAAAAGAAATGAAATAATTGTATCAAAAATTGTACATGAAACCTCTTCTTTACTGCTGCTCTGTTCCCTACAGCCAAGCTACGGAGTCAAGAGCTTGTGGGTGAATGGGTGGGTACATCAACAAGACAGAATATTACACAGCCCTTAAAATGAGTAGAACCCTGTCATTTTTAGCAATGAGGATGAAGTCAGGGGCCATTATGTTAAGTAAAGCAAGTTACGCAGAGGCAGCAGACACGTTTTCACCCCCTTTTTTTTTAAACTAAAGTGCTGGTCTCCTGAAGGAACAGAATGAAAGTGGTCGCTATAGTGGAGAGAATACAGGAAAGGAAAGAGGGTTAGAGAAGGTGTGGGGACTCAGTGAGACCCTGAGTGTCTTGTTGCGTTGTTAGAGAAGGTGTGGGGACTCAGTGAGACCCTGAGTGTCTTGTTGCGTTGTTAGAGAAGGCATAGGGACTCAGTGAGACCCTGAGTGTCTTGTTGTGTTGTTGACACGGCCACAGTTGTGTCAAGGACTCCAATGTCTTGACCCCATGGGTGTGGCAAAGCCTTCTCAGAGCGAGGCTCAGGAAAATGGCAAAACCACCCCTTCTGGTTCAAGTGCAGACGTTGACAGCTTGTGCAGATAATGTCTATCATAGCTCCTCGAGACCCCTTCCCCCACCTCCCCTGCTGATGTGTAAGGCCTGAACTGCTTCTCTGCAGAAACAGCTCCTATTGAAATCAGCTAAACCTGACTTCTTTTTCAGCGGTATGCAATAGCCCCACATCCGTGTTCAACTATCTGTAATAAATACAATGAGCTTCCAGGGGCAACTCCTCAGCCAGAGAGCCTAGACCACCTGATCTCAGCTTTCTTGTTAATATGTCTGTCCTTTTTTCATTTCTTCATTGCCCCTAGTCAGAGTTCTTAGGATGTGAGCCATGCAAGCACGTGGCAACAGTGCACCAAAGCAGAAGTTATGGTATCTTATCTAATCACCATGGCTTAGCGTTGGAGTTCAACAACAGCACCAACTACAGAAAGCCAAAGACCCAGGGAAACTGAACAACTCTCTACTGAATGACTGCTGGGTTAAGGCAGAAATAAAAGAAAACAGTAAAGACTTCCTAGAATTCAATGAAAATGAATGCACAACATATCCAAACTATATATATAGAAGACACTATAGAAGCATGTTAACAGAAAAATTCATAGCACTAAGTGCCTGCATAAAGAATTTGGAGCAATCTCACACTAGCAACTTAATAGCACACCTGAAAGTTCTAGAACTAAAAGAAGAAAACACTCAAGAAGAGTAGATAGTAGGCAATTATCAAATTGGGGGCTGAAATCAACAAAAATAGAAACAAGGAGAACAATACAAAGACTCAATGAAACAAAGAATTGGTTCTTTAAGAAAATCAGCAAGATAGATAAACCTGTATCCAAACTAATTAAAAGCATAGGAAGGATATACAAATCAACAAAATCAGAAACAAAATGGGGGTCATAACAACAAGTGCTGAGAATCATTAGGTCATACTTCAAAAACCTGTACTTCACAAAGTTGAAAAATCTTAAAGAAATGGAAAAATTTCTTGATAGATACTACATACCAAAATTAAATCAAACTCCAGAGAAGACTCTCAAATGCCAGAGAAACACTTAAAGAAATGTCCATTGTCCTTTGCCATCAGGAAAATGCAAATCAACACTACTTTGAGATTCCATCTTCCACCAGTCAGAATGGCTAAGACCAAAACCACAAATGACCATTTAAATTGGAGAAGATGTGGAGCAAGGAGAACACTCCTTCATTGTTGGTGTGAGTAAAAATTTATACAGCCACTTTTGGAAATTGTTAGGAATATTTTCTAACAGAGCCACTCTGCAGGTGCAAAGAATTCCAATCAGACCAGAATAAACCAAATAAAATTCCTGTGTTTAATAGATGGCATCCTGGGATGCCCGGAGCATGGCAGGGGGAAGACAGAGGGAGCATACAGGGCAAACCCAAAACCACGTGTTCCTTTTTTCCAGCGTGAGCCTAAATACCCTGTGAGAGGGGTCAGGGCTGGGCAGGCTGGGAGTTGGAGTCCAAGTGCTTGGCAGGCTGAGGTGACACTTACAGAAATCAGTACAGTGGTTTCTCAGAAAACTGGAATCAGTCTACCTCAAGACCCAGTTACACTACTCTTGGCATATAAAAGGACGCTCAATTAAACCACAATGATACTTGCTCAACTATGTTCATAGCAACTTTATTTGTAATAGCCAGAACCTGGAAACAATCTAGGTGCCCCTTGACTGAAGAATGCAGAAAGAGAGTGTGGTACATTTACACAATGGAATATTACTCAGCTATTAAAAGCAATGACATCAGGAAATTTATGAGGCAAATGGATGGAACTAGAAAAAAAAAGCAGCCAGAGTGAGGTAACTCAGATCCAACACAGTAGTTTATAGTGTGGCTTCATAAAGCTTCATCGGCTGCTGAGTTTTCTCAGGCCACGACGGTAACTTTTTCACCATAAATATCTCTACTGGGATGAGGGTGTTGGTGGAGTCAGTAAACTACTGGGTAAACAGGAATACTTGAGTTTGACCCCCCAGAACCTACATAGAAAGCTGAGCGTGGCTGTACAGGCTTCTAATTCCAGCACTGGGGAGAAGAACCCTGGGATTCACTGACCAGTCAGCCTAGCTATCAACAAGCCACCAGTGCCAGAGAGAGCCTCTGTCTCACAAAACAAAACAAAACAACAAAACCAAGGTGAATGGGCAACTCCCAAGGAATGACACTTGAAGTTGACCTGGGGTCTACGTAATCCTAACACTCATGAATGTGCAAACACTCTAATATTCACACACATAACATGTATTGATGACCTTCCTAAAATCCAAGAAGAGCTGGTGAGTACCCGGGATCACCTGTGCCTTTGAAGCCATCACAAGGGTTTGTATGTCAACCGCAACTGAGCTCTAAAGAGACGGAGGGCTGAGCTGAAAGGCTGGCTAATCCTGAGTACTGTAGGAACGCCTTACCTCTCACCAATTATCCATGTAGTTCCCTTAACGCTTCAATTTTTATTTTAATGGTAACAAATTTTAATAATAGTGTCTGAGACTCTGCTATTTTTGTTATAGGTAATCAAGATGTGTTCTCATTCAGACATAAAAGCCATCTTCTTGTTCCAAGAAGTGAAACAAACCTCCTGAAGTTTTCTTCCGAAAAGCAGAACTGTTTTCCAGATTCTAACCGACCATACAGAGAACGTGTTTTAAGGCTGATCCAGATCCAGAGCTGACTCTGGGAACCGCCGGGCGGGCTGAAACTGCATTGCCGTGTCTGAATCTGGATGGTCGAGGTGGATGCTCAGAGCACCACCATTTTAGTCTTTTCAAAACGGAGCTGTCAAAGCTGCCAATCCGTCCGTTCATCTGCCTTTCCTGTGCCTCCCTGTTTGCACTGCCTTGGCTCGAGGCAGAGGTCAGTTTTGGTGCTCTTGACTGCAAATTTCATTTCCTACACCTCCACGGAGAAAGACTTCATTGTCTGGATTTCCAAGGCACACTCCCTAGTTTCTCATTCAAATAGCATTTCCACCCTGTCTTTGAGCAGACTGATGGGCAGACCATAGATAAGAATCTATTAGCTGTCTGGGACTGGACTGGATTCTTCTCTTGGGACAATTCCTTGGCTACTGGGTAGGAACATGACTGGCCACAGCCAGGCCTATGAGAACTCAAGGTAAGCCAACAGGCTGCCTGCATTCTAAAAATACCTGAATTTTGACTGTCTGTAAGAAATGGAGATTTTTTTTTTCTTTCAAGACCATCCAGCATGGGATAGATAGCCTCTTTATTTTCAGCGACATGCTTTTAGTAACATGAAGTGTGTTCATTTGCCAGACAGATGCAATGTCCTACTTTGGTAATGAGCAGAGACTGATGTACAATCCAACAAGGAGTGTATTTTTATCATCTACTTTTTAAAGTAAATATTGGAATAATTCAATGAACAGGTTTTGAATGTCAGCTCTGTGCGAGACCTGACTCCAGGCCAGCGGTTTCCAACGATTTCATCTCTGCATCTTGTTACACTTTTAGAAGTTACTAAGAACTGAAAGGAATTTTCTATTTATGTACCTTGTTTATTATTTATTGCAACATCAAGAAATACAGATTTAGGAATTAGGAAGCTGTTAAATTGAAAATAAGATGTATAATATGTGTGTGTAGCTATATCAAGGTTGACAAATTGCTTTATTTTCAATAGTTTAGAGAGAAGAATGACAGCATTTACAGTCTGTGCTTTGGTAGATGGCTCCATCTGACAGCTGGGCTCCCAAACTTTGCCTTCCGTCAGCTATGATACAAGTTTGGGCTGACATATATAAAGAAAATCTGGCCTCTCATAGTTACAGACTCAGAAAGGCCTTTTCACTAACTGTATAATCCGCCAATGTTAAAAATATCCATTGAAAAGTAACTTCTTACGAAGCTGTTTGTGATGAGGGACTCAGGACCACAGCAGTGAAGATTTTTATAGTCAGGTCCGTGAGAATCATTCATAGATCCCAATCATGAAATAAATATTTTAACCACACATAATTTTGTAAACTTGTTCACCATTCACTCAAGTGTGCTACTAACAAAGATTAAAAACGGGCATGTTGTGTTGTTTCCTAGATAATAGAGTAAGAGGAATCATACATTTGTTGAGGTCACCATCAATTTCATGAGCGAGGTCTCTAAGCTGTCAGACACATGGTGACAACAGCTACGAGGTTTTCAAGATTCTATTTTCACGTAAGACTTTGCATTTTATCACGAGCAACTCCACTGTCAGTGCTTTCTCTGAGGTGACGTTGCCATCAGCTTTGGGGACCATGTCTAGGCATGCCCAAATTTAGGAAGCCGTGGTTTGGTTCTTCATCATCCCGCCAAGTGACAGCGATATTTCATGGAAAGTGCTAGAGGTTCAGCAGGAGGTCAATCAACTACACCACAGCTTTTCTTCCAGAAAGCTCTACTTTTCCATGTGGTGGTGTGGGGGGGAGGGAGGGATGCATCATGCACGGATCCCCTTTCCTCACAGGAAATCACGAAAGGCTGTGTATGCAGAGACTGCAGAGCATGATGTCGTGCCATGACTGCCATGCTGAGGACATGCTTAATGAAAGTGGCTTGCCTTCCTCGTCTGCAGGGGTGCAAAGATGGATGACTGTGTGAATTGGTGCCCTTGTTGCGTTGGAGCCAGCGATGTTGTCCACCATTACTTTATACAGTCTTTGTAAAAAGCCAGCGCGGTGAAGAGAGTATTGGACATCTTAGTATGATTTATCAAAACAGTTTTTATCAACTTTTCATGAGCCACCTTCCTAAGAACTAAAGATAAATTGGTGCGGGTGGTGCATGCCTTTAATCCCAGCACTCCTGAGGCAGAGGTAGGTAGAATCAGGTAGACCTCAGAGTTTAAGGTCAGCCTGGTCTACAGAGTAAGTTCAAGGACAGCCAGGGCTGCACAGAGAAACCCTGTCTGGAGAACCCAGAACCAAAAAAGAACTGAAGATACAGAGTTCTTACTTTCATGGGATTACTTTACTCTGGCCATGTAGTACTTAGAAACAATATAGCAACAAACAGATGCAAAAGTAAATAAACAAGCTAAGGTCAAAATGGTAAATACTATGATGAATCTATAACAGAGAACAACCCACCATCTACAGGCCAGCACCACCAGAGACGTTGCCATGGTGCCTATATATTATAACTATGGCTGGCAAGAGAAAGGACTGCCTGAATGTCAAGCCCTGGCAATTGCAGCTGGACCTTAGTTAGTTAGATCACTTGTTAGTAAGGATGACTTTAAACCAGTTACAGTTTCTGAGGCGGAGCATTGAATACATGTGTTGACTGATGGTCTTTGGGGGAATATGGGAACCAGGACCTAAAGAAGCCAGAGGTGAATTGTGATGAGGTTCTGACAATGAGTCAGCTGGTTCCCCCAAGATTTTGAGAAGCCAGAGTGAACCTTTAATAATGACCGGAATCCCAACAAGGTGATGAAATTCAGTAGAGCTGGGCCACTTGGGGAAGGGGATCTGAACCTGCGCAAGGCAATTCTGCTTGGCAGAGGGAAGTTCCAAAAGTCAGCTGTGATCCACTGGCAAGTTAGAGGGATACAAGGAGGGAATCTTGATCTAGGAGGACCTGGGATGCACCCTACATCCACTGTACATGGTCTCCGTCAGTTCTTGTTTCCTTGTCTATAAATTAGAGATGAATAAAATCATAACGGTTAAAGAAAGGAGCGTGGTGGAGCAATGACATACAGTGCAGGGTTTCATTGACAGCTACACAGACGGGAAGCAATGCTGTAAGGAGCAGACATGACTGGTGTCTGGCCACGAATCATTCCTGATATTAGAACACTGTCTATACAAATGCAGTAATGCTTGTTTTATTTGGTAATTCAGGGAAGCTGGACTTTCTAAGATAGCATCATTTTAATGAATTAGCAGTGAGCTATCCCGACATAGTTTCTTAAGGCCGGAGCATGCATCTTATTTAGCGTTTTCTGTAGGTAGCTCTATGTGTAGCCTTTCCTATGTGACTCCAGAATCATCCTTTTTCGGTCGCAGGTAAGGAATCGATCCATTCTTATTTATTATTTATTAGTCTCTTGTTTTGCACTCCTACCATCATGTATATGACTAGCCAGGCTAGGAATTTCCCCAAGGTTGGAAGAAGTATTCTTCATCCTACACATATGGTAGCAACTGTTAAACCGTCTTACGATAAAACCCCCTGGAGCTTTTAATTACCTAATAGGCATTGCCATCTTCAAGTAGAGCTTGTAGCATAAAGTTGTAAGCAACCTCAAAAGTATTGTTATCTCCCCGCAAGGACCAGAATGCAGCAGTGCTCGCTTTGAGGCATTTTAGTGACACTTGTGCGAAGGGATTGCCAAGCTTATTCACATCTCAAAGGTCACGCTGCATCAGATTCACCCATCTATTTTCTGATTCTTATGTTATAGATGCGCAAGCAAAGGCACATCCAAGTTTAGCACAGTGAGGTAATCCTGTTTCCAGGAAAGGAATTCTGGGGAGACATATCTTGTGTCCCAGACTGATCACCCTCCAGCATTCCGTCCCACAACTCCAAGCTCGTCATCACCTCTCATTCTAGGCAACTCACTCTCCCCTGTGGTTTCAAGGCCATATGGAAGAAGAAAAAAATTCATTATCAATTTATTTGTTGGCTTCTCTCAATACATGCAGCAGAAGTTTAAATTTTATTTCAAGATGTGAACTATAAAAACAAATTTTATTCCAATCAGGCCCCAATCGATTCTAGTGTCTTGAGAAAAGGCTTGGCCCTTGGCAGTCAGGAACCCATGCGAGAAGGCTCAAACTCAGTGTGGAAAAGGCCTAGCGTGAACAGCTTTGGATTGCAGGGTAGACAGGGGAAGACACAGAGATCAAGGCGAAGTGGAACATATGTGAGAGAACGGCAGGAACCACTGATGTCAGGCGCTCACCAGTCATGTCCGTGTTGACAAGACTTATTCTTCTTTTGCTCATTCGAGTGTGGGGCTTCCTTGTCATGGATCAACTCAGCTTGTATTAAACTTGGCAACAGCAAGTGTGTATTACATGCGCAGGGTTTGTTTACATGTAAGGAGATAGAATAGCAGATGTTAAGCTTTTTTGGTTTATGCCTTGTTAAATTAGTCATGGATGGTTATTCTATTATGAAGATGATGTGGAGGGGAGCATGTAAGATGAGGATTCAAACGTTGCGGTCTTGCTTTTGTCCCCCGTTGGCTGGCTTCTTGGGCAAGTCACTTCATCTCTTCTGTGCGGATTGTCTCCTTTCTGCCAGGTAGAGGTTGAGACAGATAGGAGTCCTGGCTTCCTAGCTCTAACCTTGGAAGTTTCTTTGATGCCATATCACCCTTATATTTCAAAAATACCAACCCTCCCTCCAGTAACACAGGGAATAACTCCAGTTCCTGACAAGCTGGATTACAATATATTTAAAAGCTTCTGCACAGCAAAGGGAAAGATGTCATTAGAGCAAGAAACCTAAAGAGTAGGGGGGGAAATCTTTGCCAGCTATACATCAAATAAAAAGGTAACACCTAGAATATATAATGAATGAAAAAAATCAACCATTTCCCAAATCTTCCAATTAATAAATGACCTAATAACTAAGTAGATAGTTCTTAAAAGAAGAAGTAGAAATGATCAATAAATACTTTGGAAGTTTTCTCTTGAAAATAGTTTTTTTCATGCACTATATTTTGATTATGATTTCTCCTCCTCTCACTTTCTCTGTCTCCCCTCCCTTCCAGATCTACACTGTCTTTCTTTATTACAAAACCAGCATGTGATATTTTGTTTGTCCTGTAACAAATAAAGCTTGCCTTAAAGATTAGAGAATGGAGCGAGCTGCTAGTTAGCCATAGAGGCGAGGCGGAGGTGGCACACACCTTTAATCCCAGCAATCGGGTGGCAGAAGCAGAGGCAGAGGCAGAGGCAGATGGTTCTCTATGAGTTCAAGGCCAACCTGGACTACAAGAGACTCATCCAGTCTCAAAGAGAAACAGCTGCACAGTGGTGGTTCACGCCTTTAATCCCAGTACTTGGAAGTCAAACACCTTTAATCCCAGCACTAGGGAGGTGGAGACAGGAAGGGACAAGACTGGGCAGAGAGAGGTGGGAGGAGACAGGAGCTCGGCACATTCAGTACGAGGATTTGTGGAGATAGGATAGAGCCCCCTTCAGTCTCAGGGTTCAGTAGAGGTAAAAGGTCTCTCTAACAGCTGGCTCCTTTACGTCTCTGATCTTTCAGCATTTATCCTGATAACCGAGTCTGCTGGGTTTTTATTATTAAGACCAATTAGAATTCACGCTACACAAACAGACTTCTAGGGAAAAATAATAAAATATAATAAAATAAAACAAAAACAAACAAATTGGAATAGGACAAAACAGGCAGGAGGAAAAAGTCACAAAAAATCAGATAAAGACACAGAGACCCACTTGTTCGTGTGCACAGGATTCCATAAAAGCACACAACCAGAAGCCATAATATCTATGTCAAAGCTGTAGGGTAAGAAAAAAAATAGATAGAAATAAAGCAGAGTGATAATGGGGCAAGGACAGTTCAGGCCCCCTCTCCTCTGCTGTCCAAGGACCTAGCTGGGGACATCCCCGTGGACACCTGGGATCCCCTCTAGAGCCAAGTCTCGTGCCAACCCTAAAATGGATCCCTTAATGTAGGTATCTTCTTCCCTGTTCCTATATCTGCCCTTCCTCCATCTCCACCCTCCCACTTTCCCAAGCTCTTGCCAGTCCTTCCCTTCTCTTTTCCCTTTCCCTGTCTCCCCTACCCCCAACCTCACCTCCACCCCTGCCCCCACCCCCATCTTGAATATCACCATAGAATCTTAGTCCCGCGACGGATGGAGATAGAGACAGAGACCCTCATCAGAGCAACAGACTGAGCTCCCAAGGTCCAGTTGAAGAGCAGAAGGAGGGTGAAGACAAGCAAGGAAGTCAGGACTGTGAGGGGTTGGTCCGCCAACTGAGGCAATGTGCCTGTTCTAATGAGAGCTCACCAAATCCAGCTGGACTGGGTCTGAATGAGCATGTGACCAAACCGGACTCTCTGATTGTGGCTGACAATGGGGGCTGACTGAGAACCATTGATAAAGGCAATGGGACTTGTTTTTATGGCATATTCTGGCTTTTTGGGACCCTAGTCTATATGGATGCACAGCTCCCTAGGCCTGGTTATAGGGGGGGAGTGTCTTGGACTTCCCACAGGGCAGGTTCCCTGCCCTCTCTCAAGCAGGGTGGGCGAGGGAGGAGGAGGTGTGGGGGAGCAGGAGGAGATTGGGAGGAGGGAAGGAAGTGTAAATATTTGAATGGAAAAATAAAAAGAAAAAAAAGAACAAAAACAAAAAAAGAAAAGGGACAGTAAAAAGTTAAAAAGAAAGAAATAAAGCAGAAAGGAGGTGACCACAAAGTTGTGTGGGAAAGGAATAGGGGAGCTGAGGGGTGTGAATGTCCTCAAAATAAAGTGCTTGGAATCCTCAAAAAATATATAAAACCATTTCTAGAAATCCCCTCTTCATATGGAATCCCCAAAGACCTGTGAAACCAAAGACATTTCCAAAGCTGTTGCCATAAGAAAATAATAAAAAAAACAAAACAAATAACAACAAATGATGGTTAAGATGCAGGGAAAGAGAAGCTTTCACTGACAGTTAGCAGGAGTGTAAACTGAGGGAGCCAATGTGGAAATTCCTCCAAGGGCTTCTCAGAGACGTAAACTATAAGACGATAACTTGACCTGCTTAGACTGCTTCGGCGTTTATATACAAAAGATTCTAAACCCTAACACAGAACTGCTTGCACATCTGTGTTTATGGCGGGACTACTCACAATAGCTAAGCAATGAGGGCCACTCCTGTGTTCATCAACAGAGGAATGGATAAAGAAAATGTGCTACGTTTTACGAGGTGGAATTTTACGCAGCTAGAAACAAAAAAAAAAATGAAGCTATGACACTTGCAGGAAAATAGATGGAAATAGAAATTATTCTGTTAATAGCGAGCCAGACTCCAGAAAGACAGACACATCTCCTTTCCTATGCAGAGCCTGGGTTTTAATGTCTGTGCATGTGTGCAGCAGAAAGGGACAGTAAGACAAAGGAGAGGCACAGGGGAGAAGGACTAATTGTAATTACTTGTATGAAATGCCATAGCCCTCTCTAGTCTTTGGCTTTCTTCTTCTGTGCACTGGAGAACACGCCCCATACATTGAGAGGATGAGACGGTATTACTTGTTTACTGAACACATTGCCTGGATGCTAAAGGTCATGGGCTCGGGCAAAGAAAAGGTAAAGGCGAGAACTCTGAAGAGGGAGAGCAGTATGGATAAAAGGGAGAGACGTGGATGGAGGAGTCAGCGGGGGAACGGATTTTAGAACAAGAGCTTGTGCGTCTTGAGAACTTCACCACTCCATTAATGGCATCATCTGACTTTGAACAGCATGACTTGGGCTGCTAAGCTGAGGCCAGACTCAGAGGACAAAGAAGGAAAGAGGTGTACCACTGCCAGATGATACAGTGATCCTTGCTGAAGGCTGCAGGCACTTAGCTCACACAGCTATGACACTAAGACCAGGAACAGAGTAGATCAGGCTATCCACTGTGAGGTTGTAGTTGTGTTTTGGAGATACAACGGACTGTATTTGATGACACACACACACATGTGGACTCAAATGGATGTACAAGGAGAAATCAAGCCTGAAGGACACATTGGAAATCACCTGCAGTTCAATGTTCTATAAAGCCGTGACCTTGGCAAAGGGTCAAGAAAGGAGCAAAGCATTTCAAGATTTGATTGTCATCAGGAGAGTCCAGGTTTTCAGAGGCCTGAGTTCCTTAGCCACTGTGAAGCAGAATGAAGAGCATGGAGTCTTGGAAATAAAAGATGTTTTCTGAAAGACAGTAGTTATTAGTCGTAAGCTGTTTATATGACAAATATAATGCAGGTTGGACCTTCAATGTGAAGTGAGAGTGTCTTGACTATTTGGTGGAAGGACAGTACCAAAAAATTCTGACTGGGAGTAGTAGGAAGGGACCACGTAAGTGGCGGAGAACATGGCCAGTCTTTTTTTTTTTTTTTTTTTTTGGTTTTTGAGACAGGGTTTCTCTGCAGCTTTAGAGCCTGTCCTGGAGCTAGCTCTTGTAGACCAGGCTGGCCTCGAACCCACAGAGATCCGCCTGCCTCTGCCTCCCGAGTGCTGGGATTAAAGGCGTGCGCCACCACCGCCCGGCTACATGGCCAGTCTTTTTAAGGGACTTTTCAGTAGCTTGGGTCTGGGAAATGAAGTGGTAATTGTTGGAGAAAATAAATGAAGAATAATGATGTCATCCTTCTCTTTTTCCTCCTTCCCTCTCTCTCCTTTCCTTCCTTATCTTATGGTGGAAATAATGCATTTTGAAGAAGAGGGGAAGCTATCTAGAATACGAAGATAAAAATTACTGGATCCAGAGGAGATAAAGCTCAAGGGGAGAGTACATTATAAAAAATGAGAGTATCATTTAATTACAACATTTCCTCTTCCCTTTCTTCCCTCCAAAGACTCCTAGATCCTCCTCCCTTGCCTCCTTCAAATTCATGGCCTCTTTCCCACTAATTGTTATTGCATGTCTCGATGGGTTTGTATGTACATATATATGTACATATATATCCCTCAGTATAAGCTATACAGTTAGTATAATGTTACTCGTAAGTGTGTTTTCAGGACTGACCATTTGGCGCTGGACAACCAGTTGGTGTGCTCTTCCCTGGGAAGGTCACCTCTCTACCTCCCAGCTTTCCTCGGTTGCCTATAGCTCTTTGGGTAAGCTTAAGACCTCATGGGTTTTTCCACATTTGGCTTGGCACGTTCCTTGGTGCTGGTCTTGTTCATTTCACATTCGGGCAGCCATGTTGCAGGCCGTCAGTTCTTTCAGTAGCAGAAGAAACGACCGTGTGCGTGGATGAGGATGAGGGCCATGCGATTACTGTCAGGGAAATACGCTGGATGATCCTTTTCAGATATGTGCATGCTTTTTCAGAGAACTAGTGAGGAAAATGTATCTGCCAAAAGTGAGGACATATTAAAGATTCAAGGATAGATGTACGTGGATTGGGAATTGTCTGCCATTTTCCAGTTAGCATGAAGGGAAAACTTGGGATGAAAGCTCCCGAGTTGGAAGTGATCGTGTTAAGTCATCTCCTGTGAAGTCAACCCAGTGTTGCAACCCCCCACGGAAGCCTGGTGAACCCCACAGCAAATGTTCTGTTCATCCCAGTGCTGGCGCATGAGGTCTGGGGCCGGCTGGTCTCTGCTGGGGAAGCCAGGTAGCTCCTCCTCAAGCCTTACTTTGACTTGTGATTCATTCCTCGCTGCTGATTGTGCTTGAGCCATTCGAGGGTCTAGACTGACCGCTGACTAAATACATCAGAGAAGTTCCTTTGTGGGGTGTGAGGAGTGCAAGGGAGGAGGAGAAACACAAATGGTCACTCCTGCCATCATGCTTGTATTGCAAAGAAGATCATGAGGCCAACTCCGGTATCATGAGTAAAGAAGACCTGCTGACTCCCGTAGCAATGTAAGGTCACGTGCAAAGGGCGTTGATGCCATCTCTTGATGCAGTGCAATGGCCCAGTCTTCCCTGTCCCCAGATTATAAGCTCAGATACTGAGAAGTAAATTAGAAGTTTGTACTCAAAGCCCCTGCTACTGTGCCTGGCACATTAGGGAGTAAAATGTGGTCTCAGCAACAACGGCCTCCATTCTGCGTGATTGCCAAGCATGAATTGATGGACTCACTGAGTATGTACTACAGTCTAGGCATTGCTCTAAGTGTTTCACAGCATGAAAGTCTTAGTTATCCCTCGCCTTGAGTTTGGAAGAAATGGGTTTCAGAATCATGGAGAACCACAGAATAGGAAGATTGCATAGCGGCTTGTCGCCATGCTGCTGGCTGATGTTAGAAACACATCCCTAAGCTGTTTATATTTAGGCCAGAAATTTGCTTATAACCAACATATCTTAGAGAAAATGTCAGCTGCTGAAGATGGGCTTCATAGACCATGACTCTGAGCCCCCAAAACCATCCATTCAAAGGTATACCATGTTATAGAGTACACAGTAGGTGCAGAATAATGGCCACATGCCTTAGGGATAGGCTTCCCAGATTTTCAACACTGATTTTTAAATCTTCCCTCACAGAGCCCCTTGTTTTGAAATATTTTAATCACTACACCACATGTATTAGGTAATAATTAATTTGTTTCAAATGTTTCCCATGGCTTTTCCATTTCACCACCATCGTGATGAAGATCAAAATGATAAAAACAACAGCTAACATGTATTACTCAAGAGTCCCTATGCTGCAGGCCTGAATCTTGGTGCTGGTGACTATCTGCCATAGAGGGAAGTCCGTCACTCAGATACTATTATCACCCCCAATTTCTGAAGTGGAAACTGAGGCACAAAAAATGTTGAAGTAGCACATTAAATGTCATGTAGCAAATTTATGTGGCTAGATTCACTTTTTTAAAAAAAATGTTGTGATTGTCCAAGGATTCTCAATGGCGTCTTTAGGTGCCCAAGGAAAGAAATGAAGCCTCATAGAAGTTCATAGGTCTTGCCAAGAACACAATACCAGTTTGCACAGGCAAATCTCGATTTGCATAGAAGCTTCTTTTGTGACTTCACCTCACTGCCTATGATGAAATCTCTTTTTTTTTCCCCAAAGTACATCTGAAAAGTCTTTTTTCCACTTGTACTAGTCTGTCGAAGAGGGAGCAGGAGAATCTAGTAAACAGGAATTGTACCCATATTCATTAAAATTTAACTAACCGTTAGAAATGAATAATAGTTTTAGATTTTATTTTTATAAAAGAAAAGTATAAAATGTATTAGAAAAAGAAGAAGAAAAAGGAGAAGGACAGGGAGGGAGAGAGAGAGAGAGAGAGAGAGAGAGAGAGAGAGAGGGAGAATGACACATGATGGAACTCATGATAAGAGGAGAGACAGAAGCCTGGTTTAGTGGACTTAACAGCAAATGTCTGTCAAGAAGCCGAGATAGTAAGGTCAGACCAGTCTTCAGCGAACTACCTCTGAGAAGTTCGGAAATAAGGACAGTCTGGGAGGATGTAGAATCAAGGAAACATTTTGACAGGTGGGGAATCCAGAATGATACCGCTCAGCGTGGTTCCGGAACCTGTACTGAGTCCACAGACCCATGACAGCATCTGAACAAAATGAGAGCCATCTGTTGACATTGCTCTCTCATGGTCAGGTTTTCTCAGTGAAAGCAGCTGCAGCTCTGGCTCACACAGCATTGTCCTTATCCCCTCGGGGACTAATGTGGGGGACGACACCGATGAAAATGAGGTTTCAGAGGAGGACACATGACACAGAAACAATGTCCTTAAAGTGGCGAAGGTGGAAGCCGTGTCTCAAGTAGGCAGCAGGAGACAAAACAGACAAATTCAACTTCTACTGTTAACAGTGGTACAGGTGCACCCTGTGGTTATTTACATCTGGTAAATGTGATATGGTGGGCGGGGAAGAGAAAAAGGTTATAAAAAACTGAAGAAAGGCAGAAAAGCATATACACTAGCCTCCTGAGAGGGTTGTGAAGTGAACTCACTAGGAAAAGTAGAAGAAAAAATGCTGATGAGCTAGAGAGATGGCTCAGAGGTTAAGAGCACTGGCTGCTCTTCCAGAGGTCCTGAGTTCAATTCCCAGCAACCACATGGTGGCTCACAACCATCTGTAATGAGATCTGGTATCCTCTTCTGGTGTGCAGGCAGAACATTGTATATATAATAAACAAATCTTTTTTTGTTAAGATGTGGGTAGTTAAGATCAAAGGGAATCGTGGTCTCTCTGTGCAAGCTGAGTCAGGAGGATTTTACTGAGACTGGGTATGCTTAGAGCAGACTGGGGGAGTGGGATGTACGGGGAATGTGATAGCGTATAAGCAGCTGCCAAGGGTCGGAAGCAGGATTATCAAGAGCAAAGAACTGGAAGACCAGAGGCAGCAGGATGCCTACTAAGTCGATCCTGAACATGGATGTTGACATTTTCAAGGATGGTGACAGATGTAGAGATGCATAGATGCATAAGAAAGTGGAGTGGGGGGCGCTGGAATCATAATGAATGAGTTAAGTTATCAAGATGTCAGCTACGTGTAGACACAGGAGGTCACTGATCCCCAAAGGGACTGGCATTTGAAAGCGGAGGCAGATATAGTTGAAAACTAGCAGTTTTTGAACACAGATGATGTCCACCCTGTCCTTGGGTCTTGGGTACTTGAAGAAGTGGGAGAATTAGCTTTCACTTGAGACGACTACAAAAAATCCACCCGTCTCACAGACATTCGACTTTCTCTTCAAATAATGTTTTGGGTAAAGACAAAAAAGAAAAAGAAAAGAAAGCAAAAGACATCCTCTCCGCCATTGTGGAAAGCGATAGACTTGTCCTGTTTTTCTGAATTTGCACCAGCGTCCAAGTATCAGCACCCAGAGGGAAAATGCAGAGACAAATATCTCTCTTGTTGTCTGTTTGGTACTAGATGTGGAATCTCAAAGGACAAACTCCATGGGTCTACAGAAGTTCTTGGTGTCAGAGAACCACTATGAAGACACGATAGGGGTAGTTTTCTGAAGCGGGGAAATCCTTGCTTCACTAAGTGGAAGGGCTGCCCCCAGATGACTGAAGACTCGTCTTTCTTTCTCAGAACAGGCTGTCAGGCAGCCTTCTGCTTGCTCTGGGAACCAAGTATAACCCATGATGGATCCTCTAGATGTGGTACTAACATCACGAGAATCTTGGGGAATTTTGACCCAGCCTCCTCTGGGAGCATAGTAACAGGACCACAGAAGAGAGCAGCTTAAGCACAACAGTTTCTAGAACAATAATCTCCTCTGGTTCTTCAGACTTGCCTCTACCGTCTTAGAAACAGGTGGAGAAAGTTTAAATCAGACCATCACTAAACAAGTTTCAGATGACCTTAAGCAAGCTTTGGTAGAGAACTGGCTTCCTCCCACACAGTCAGGACATCTGGTCTGAGCAAGTTGCTCCATGCATTTAGCTGCCCATACCTTGAATGAGATCTTTGACATGGCAGCTGTGCAGTTAGCTCTGCCAACCCTGAGAGAAATCCAGGCAAGTTTAGCCCATGTTCTCTTGCCGAAGCACTTCATTTAAAGGTTTGGTGAGCAATGCAGCCTGCCCCCAGATTATCCCCGGCCTAGCAACCCATAACCTTGCAATAACAGAGGCTCCCTAAGGGCTTTGCATAAGCTCCGTGGCCAAGTGCATTTTTGGAAGCTGGAAACACAGTCTCCTTCTGGAAAAGTTTGCCAGCTACCCACCCTCTTAAGCCCTGAAAGGCAGAGCCAAGGCTACAAGAACCTGTACCAATTGAAAAGGAGATATCTCAACTCTTTTCCAAGCTAGCAATTCCCCTGAAGTCTGTATGGAATACCTACTAGGTTGTTTTTATTTTGAGAGTCATCTCCATCCCTTTGAAATGGTCCTGATGTTGACTGGACTGCCTCATCTTTTATAGCATGGTATAAAGGATGCAGCTCAGTTTCTCAGACAGCAACAATTAAAGGAGAGAAGCACTACAATGACTATAAGTGTGTGTGTGTGAGAGAGAGAGAGAGAGAGTATGTGTATATATGTGTGAATGTGTGTGAGTGTATGTGTGAGTGTGTGTGTATGAGAGTGTGTGAGTGTGTGTGTATGTGTGAGTGTGTGTGAGAGAGAAAGTGTGTGTGTGTGTGTGTGTGTGAGAGAGAGAGAGAGAGAGAGAGAGAGCTGTAAAACTCCAGACACTAGAGAGATGATATTTCTCCATTGTTCACCAATAGAATCCAGTTAGGGGTAGAACTTTGGGATCAAGGAAACTAATCTAGACAACAGTTATTTTTCCCCCTAAAACTGTGCTGCAATCAAAGACCACAGGGAAGTTTATTTGTAATTCTGGTTTCTTGATCAGGCCTCCCACTTTTAGAAATATTGCCACCAGCCACACAGCTGGTGCAGGGCTCATGATGCTGCCGTCTCACAAGGCCAAAGACTTTTGTCAAAGTCTTGCTTCTGTGTATATTATATGCCTGTGGTTTTTATTTTTCTAAGTCAAAGCCCTCAGCAAAAGACTTGCTATTGTTCCAGGGTAGCTGTTACATATCAGCTTAGCAAACACAGACACTTTGTTAAACAAACTTGAGAGCAGATGTGTCTGTAAGCCTAAACCTGCTTTCCACCCTAAGCCTACCACCATACACTAGAAGAGGGTTTGGCTTTGTGTTAGGTCTCAAACCTCCAGACAAAGGGCTAACCTAGGTGCCTATTAACTGATCAAAGCAGGAGCTTTGTCTGCAGGCCCTCTCAGCCCCCTACCCTAAAAGGTCCAGCCCCAGGACTGGGCTGGTTTTCCCTCTTCCTCCAGATTTCTTCCCTATATGATCCAGCCATGTTGGCTATGGCCCCTTTGTCTCTTGGCTCTCCCCTCTCCTCTGCCCTTCTTCTCACATGGCCTGGTTCCGTCTGCCAGTCATGTTTACTTTGGATGCTTCCAGATGCCTCTGCCTCTGAGTATGTTTTCCTTTATATCTACAATGAAACCCTGGATCCCTTAGGAGCAGTCACGTCCTCCGTTCCTTTCTCTTTGTTCATTTATTTTGATGCTAGACAGATCTCAGTTAGGATCTTTTCTTCTCCACCTATTAATCAGGTCACACCCCACTAGTACTTCTGAATGACTCCTCCGTTCCTCCAAAGGTTAAAAATAGTAATATTGACCACTAGGCTGATGGTTGTGAAATATTATCTGAATACATCAAATGTTAAGTACAAGCAAAGCATGAATGGGTACCAATCTAACGTTATCATCACTTTATTGGCAAGTGATCATTAAATAGTTCTCTAGTAATCCTTTTCTCTTTTTTTTTTAAAGATTTATTTATTATGAACACAGTGTTCTGCCTGCTGGCCAGAAGAGGGCACCAGATCTCATTTCAGATGGTTGTGAGCCTCCATGTGGTACAGGAAATTGAACTCAGGACCTATGGAAGAGCAACCAGTGCTCTTAGCCACTGAGCCATCTCTCCAGCCCCTCTAGCAATCCTTAAAAAGATTAAATGTGCCTGTGTGGTTTAGTCCTTAGAAAGTAGGACCAAAGTAATTGAGGGGGATTAGCCAGGCTATGTTAAGTGATGAAAATCTTTAGAGGATTAATAATGAAGAAACAGATTTGATTATAGCAAGCAGCACCCACCGGAAGACAGTTAACAGTCCAGGATCAGTCTGAAAGCAGATTTCTGGGACCACATGTCTGTCTGCTAATTACACGAAGATCCAGAACACGTATTATCCTGGAGGCTAGGAGTAAAATGAAAAGGTAACAAAATCAATAAATACCTTTACAGATTAAATCGAAAGGTTCAGATGAAATGCAGTGAGATTCGATAGAGTTCTTGCACATGGCTCAAAAAAATCAGCTTAATGGACAATGAGGTCCATCATTGAATGGACAAACATAGCTTAAGGATGTGAAGGGCCAATGGGATATTTAGAAATACAGTTTGCTAAAAAAGAAAGTTGATGGAAACACAGTTTAATAAAAAATCAGACTATACATATATAATGAAAGAATAGAATTTGAGGTTCTCAAAACCAAATAAGCATCTAGACTAATTATTGCTGGTAGCAAATTTAACTTTACACGGAGATATATAACCACAAGTATTGAAAATGTTTGTCTTCCAAAAGCAAATCCTCACTGAATATTGAATATCACTTTCAAACACTGCAAATAGAGAAAGAAAATATGCAATGTTTCCCAATCAGGTAATGCATTCTACCACTGATATACAGATACATTAGTAATGATGATATTTAAATAAATATGCAAATAAAATTCAGTTATAAGCCACACAGGATGGAGCTTTGGTAAACAAAGGAAGTAGGGTGGTCTCATAAGATTACAATAGAGCCTGTCTCGAAAAACCAAAAAAAAAAAAAAAAAAGATTACAATAGAGTTAAAAAAAAAACCCTCTGACATTTAGTGCCACTGTGGCCCTTTAACATTGTAGTACCACACATTGTCATGATGAAACAAACTTACGGCTCAGTCAACTGTATTTTTTTTAAAAAGCAATATAATTATGTACAGCACATGGCATTTATAATTTATACAATATTTTTGCAGTTCTTTCCAGATACCAGATATGTTTAGAAACACAAATATTTACCATTTTGTTATAATTTTTTACAGTATGCAGTGCAGACATCTATTTTAATGGGTTGTTGTAGCCTAGGAACTAGCTATGCAGTGGGCTCCAGCACCTGAGCTCATGTGAGTACAAGCTGTGAGGTTAACACGGCCATCAGTTGCCTAGTGATGCAACCTCAGCATGCAATCCCATCAATAAGAGATGCGTGACTTATATATAATTAATAATATATATATATCAACTAGAAAAAACAAAACCTATCAACCTATGAAAATATTTGTTACATAATTGTGTGTCAGAGCACACATCCCAAGCATAATATGGAGGCAAAGCTGGTGTCCAGAGAAGACTGGATTTCCAGATGGTCCTTGTGATAGCTTAGATATAAAATGTACCTCCTGGGCCCTAGCTGGTAGTGCTGTTTTAATAGGTAGTGGCGACTATAGGAGCAGCCCCTAGCTGGAAGAAGGCCATTTCTAGGAGGCTGACCCTGAGGTTCACGGCTCAGCTGCCATGCTTTCCGTGAATGGATGGTCTATGCCTTCAGTCCAGGGGTGGGAAAGTATTCTTTCTCCATTAAGCTGCCCCTTTTCAGGTATTTGGCCACAGCAAGGAGGAAAGTAACTACTACTGCTTCTGAGAGAGGAGATTAAGAAGAGGAGAAACCCTGGAAGCAGGTTGTAGCCCAAGCTGTGGTTGATCTTCCTAAAGCATAATTCAAAATTAAATGGACCACATGAACAAGTTTATAAACTAGTGTTGGAGCACCAACAGGAAGGTACGTCGTGGTGGTGGTGGTGGTGGTGGTGGTGGTGGTGGTCGTGGTCGTGGTGGTGGTGGGCAAACAGAGCTGGATTCATCAAATAAACAGACTAAGTGACATTCAGGCCCTCTCTGACCCCTGTCCAAGATCTATGTCAAAATTAACTAAGAGGAGCAACTTTTACCGTTACGAGACCCAGTTGTTGATTTTGCTTTATCTGGGGGGAAATGCTGGGCAGAAAACAAGACAGCAGGTTCTGCGGTGCCAGGGTTCCCGTGAGGCTAGGGCTGGTCATGACTGCCTCCAGGGCGTGAATCTCAGCTAATTGCCCCCACCCCGTCTCCAGCTGAGACACATCAAGCAGAGCTCATCACCCATTCATTTCCATCCTACTTCAAATGGAAAAGAAGACCGTGTTCCCAATGATAGAAACGTGATGTAGAGACAGAATAAAACTTGCTCATAAAAGAGGAGGAAAAGTAAGTGTGTCCTCGGGCCACTGACTCCTTTACTATCTGTGCTTGTAAACTCGAAGCCCTGGGAACGTTACTTCAGACGCCTGAACTTCATGTCCCCTCATGTTTAAAATGGGAACAGTGATGCTAAGCAGGATAGCTTCTAGGAGAACAGTGATTTTAAGTTACATTATAGTCACCACGCAATAGGAGCCCATGGGTCTGCAGGTATTTTCCTGGACACCATTCTTTTAATCATAATTATTGCTGATGTTGCTAATGAACTCTTGGCAATGATGCATCGGATTGACTCTTCCACTAGTTAATTTATTCATTTATTCAGTAGATGTTTTTTAAGTTGCTCAGGGAACTAAGCGGAGTGAGAACTAAGCATAATGTTCTTCTCGATTCCGAATACTGGATGCAAAGTTCAACAGCAGCCCCGTTGGTGAGTCCCCCTTAGGCGCCTAGCCACTAATGTCACAAGTATATTCTCGTGATGTAATCCCATCTAAACAGTCTCTACGATTCCGGCAAACACTGAGCTTCAGGACGGCAGACACCACACCTGTGTTCTTTGCTACTGTATTCTCTTTCTCTACCATAGAGTTTGACAAAGAAAGGAAGCTCCAGAGGTCAGATATTAGTTGAATGCATGAAGAAATTCACAGACAAGTGAGATTTTCCCAAAAGCTAGTGTGAAATGCATCATATCACAAACTAGAGGTGTAGAGTATGATTTTGTGTCAATCATTCATGGGGTAATGGAAAACTCACTAATTAAACTGCTCAAAAGGAAGATGCAGCTTACCCTTCTATTTGGTTATAGAGTAACCAATAGGAGAATAAAGTAAAGTACAGTAGGAGTAAGAAATAGTATTTATGGTTGTAGTGATACTAATAAATCCCACCGAAACGTGAGCCAGGCTGTGCAGGAACTTCTTGGCACCACAGCGAGAATGTGACTGACAGTGATCTATAAGGCAATAGACTTGCTACATATTTTGTCCTTATCTGCCGAGCTCTTCCTTAGTACTGAGCCTGTTCTTGCTCTTCTCCGCATTGTTGCCTAGAGCTAGGAACGGATCCCCACCGGGGTACTATCTTTGCCTTTTTCATTTCTGTATTTATTAGAACTGATTTGTGCATAGGCAGGAAGTTTATGCATTTTTTTGGATGAATAGACAGAGGGTGATTTTTAAAAGTCAGAAAGGAAGCGTTCCAATATTCATGAGAAAATCTGAAGAGAAGGGCTGGTGGAATAAGTCTTAGATGGAGTCCATTTCTATAGACAAAGAGGAAAAGAATTGAGCACGAGGTGCAAAGAGACTCGGGAAAAGGCTGATCATCCTGCTGGAGCCTGTACCTGGCCTCTCGGCCCTTTGCAAGATCCTCCAGTTCTCAGCACCACTGACAAGAAGTTTGGCTTTAGCCATTCAGTCCTTTTGTTCTCAGCTCTGCTTCTGCTGTGACACGTGACTCTGTTGAGCAAAGTGGACAGTCAAAGCCTATGCAACAGGACTTCTATCATAAGTGCTTTGTGTTTTTATCAATCGCAGTTGCCCAGGGAGTGACATGGCCTCCACGGAGGTCAGGAGAGTTCAGTGGTCAACAGGGTCCAGGTAATGAGTTCTGCACATCGTTCTGGAGCCTTCAGTGACTCTGGAAGTGGGGGGAGGGGGCAGGGAGGGGGCGGGGCAGGGTGGGACAAGCATCATAATGTACCGTGCATATCCAGCTCTTGTTCTCCTGTGCATGGAATACTGCCCGGTACTGACACATCACATCTATTCTATCAGAGGCGCCGTCTTGGGTCTTCATATTTAAGACCCTTTCTAGTTCAGAGGGTACATGCATATTATTACTTTAAGAGCCTTCTGAAAATGTTTCTCTCCTGTCCTCTTCTCCTAGCTGCCTTGGTCGTAATTGCTCCTTGAGGCCCATGCCTTCCCATTTTGCACACTAGAGGGGGGTGTTGAGCCTGTTTAGAATTTCCTGCTCTTGGACCAGAGGGTGAAGTCTAATGAGAACACCATTCTCTTCCGTGAATCAGAGGGTTGGGTGCCCAACAGCTACTCCTCTTAGGTAAAAGCCATCCGAAGGGCAGCATGTCTCACATAATCCCCGAATTCAGAGGTTCCTGAACACCACAGTTACTCCTCTCCCCAAATGTCTCTGTCTGTGTTTCCATGCTCAAAGGTCTAAGCCCTCCTGTTGGTTCTCCACGGGTTTCTGAGTGGGTGCAGGCCAGTGACCGAGAATACCAGAAAAGAGAGAGGGATTTCCTTGCTTGGTTCTCCATGAAGTATAGCAATGGCCGAACAGAGTAAAAACTCTGGCAAACTCCATCACAGACTCACTTCTGTATGAACTCAAGTGTTTCTTTAGCTTTCCCTAATTCTAGCCTTTCTGCCTTTACCTCAGGTTAGAGAATCAGCACAAACTCCATTTAGACATGTATCTCATATGTTGGCTTCCTTACGACAGTCTCAGCTGGCGTCTTACCCTGTGGCATTCATTAAGAGTGTCTTCATACCCTTTCGAAAGAGTCCTAGTTTGATTTATAAGTTAAGTGCTAACCAAGCCCTGGAGTCAGACACTTTGGGTCTGGATCCCAGCTTACTGTCCACCAAGCTGTATGACCTTGGATACCTCACTTGCTCTCTCTGTGTTTCTAGTTTTATCTAATGCTGTTGTGATGTAAGACTAAAGCTAATTCAGGACAGTACTCAAAGAGTGGCTGGCACATATTTAACCCCTCAAAAAAGAAAACCAGTTAAAACAGACGCCTGGTTCTGTATCGAACCCCAGGGAGATTCAAACAACCGGTGCAGTGACTTCAGCATGAGAGGCCACGAGAGCTTCAGTACCAGTTCTGAGGAGAAAGAAACAGGAGAGGCCATGCCTGACACCGTCCACAGCAGTAGCTTTTGACCGCCATTATCGTTGTTATCGCCGGCCGTTTGTAAGAAGTGCGGATTCCCAGGCCCGGGATTCCCAGGCACTGGGAGTCAGAATCGTGGGGATGGTGCTCAAGAAACCCTGTGTTACTCAGGTCTTCTGGGCAACTTAATACACACTACAGACATTGGCTGGGAACCCCTGGATGAACGGGTGCCAGCGACCAGGTCCCACTCACAGGAGCCAAGGTATCATCAACCCTTTGAGAAGAGGGAGTTCTATGGAGAAGCCCTCACCAGCGACAGAAGAACCGAGTTAACCATGCAAGTCTGGGGCCACTGTATTCTAGAATCCCTGAGCTGGGAGAGACCTTATGGATTGCCATCTAGAGGCTGTGAGTGTTTGCTCAAGAGACGGCACGTGCTGCACCTATGTACTTTGTTTGCTGTTAAAAAGAATTTCACCAAAATGTCTGTATGTGTGTATTCTGATGGTTTAGCTTCCCTTAAACTTCCAGAGGGGTTCGCCATCTCCGGGTGGCACTGCCACAGAGCCATAGGTAACTGAACGTGAGCAGAGTTGCTTGCCAACTCAGAGGGGATAAAGCTTTGCTTTGTTTCCACGAAGCCAGCCTTATTTCTGTTCTCACGTGACCCATCCTTTCCCTTTCCAAATGGTGCCCTGAGTGCTTTCTCCTGCTGTAAGAAGCAAAGGCCAGACTGGGAGTTTCAGCGGTCGTGGCCCAGCTCTCAGCATTTTTCCTACGTGGTGCGGGAGCAGCTCTTGGATCTTATGAGCCACGTCTCAGGAGACAAGGCCTTTTGGGGAGCCTGCAGGCTGGTTTTGTGGGATGCACAAACTTTACTAAAAGCTGAAGTCATCTGGGTCATAGCTTAAGAAGTCAACTTTGTCAAGTTGCTGCCTTTGCTCCTTCGCGGTCTGACGCGTGGCTGGGGTGATGGTCTTGACTCGGGAATCTGCCGGTAAACACCATTATTCTGCTTCCCAGCATCCTTCTCCCCATGCCAACGCAGGTGGCCCATTTAAGGCCAGGAGTCATCCATCTCGGGTGAGAGATAGAGAATACTTCTCAGGAGGCGCACGCAGTGCCTTGGAGGCCTAGACGGGGTTGGGCTGACTCAACTGCTCCGTGTCCTCACTGTGTTCCAGGGACAAGGCAGGTGGCTGAAATGTGATTCTGGGCGTGGCGTTCCTGCACTGGCCGGAACTGTATACAGCAGTTATCCAAATGTTAACCCAATCCGTAATTTATAACTGCTTAGGATGATGAAAGGGAGGAGGGCGACGACGCAGAAACACGGGAGCGTGCAGAACGCGTCAGGCGTGTCCGCATCTCACGTGGAGTCCATGCCAGCGGGGAGCAAAGGATCCTGCCGAGAGTTATGGGGTTAGAAAATTCAAAGTTAGAGGTGGTATTTCACAGTGACAGGAAGAGTAAGTTAATGCACAAGACCTGGCGGAAGGCAAAGACATCTGTTCTATAACTAGGCTTCAAAAGACACCGAGATTCTCCTTTGCACAAGCGCCAACCATCCAAAGAGAAGGGAAAGTCCTAACCTGGGGTCTCGCTAATCTTACCCTTAACTGACTTCTCCTCCACCTTCCCGATTTTGTCCCCCCATCTCTCTCTCTCTCTCTCTCTCTCTCTCTCTCTCTCTCTCTCTCTCTCTCTCTCTCTCTCTCTCTCTGTTCTCACTCGGCTCTTTGCTCTCTCCCACACCCGTCTCAATCTGGAGCTCACAGACTACACAAATAGTCATAGATCAAAAGATGTCCATCGCTGCACAGACAGAATTCAGGGGAAGAGACCAAACGCCTGAAAAAAAGCCTCGGAAGTAATAAGTCCTTGTCAGATTCCAATCAGCCTGGGCCTCCCCATTGCGAGGTATGCCTGAACCTCCCCGTTCCAAAAGGCATAAGCGAAATCCCCCCGAGCTGCTCTGTTCCTGCTGTTCTTTTTCTTTCGACCGTTGCTGTCAAATTGGTTTTCTCATGTCATTTTAGCACCAGGCCTGGCGCATTTCTCCGTCGAGTAAAAGCTAATGAACCGTATGGCTTTTGGCAGGATCCGGCAATATACATGCTCCATTTGGAGCAGAGTTAAGTCCTTGGAGTCCGTAGCTGCGTGAGCAACCTCAGGCTGTCTCCTGTGTTTTGTGGGTCTGTAAATACCATAGCTGTGGTCATTGTGAAGAATTATTAATATTCCAGGGGCCTTCTTTGACTCTACCCCCTACAGAGCGGGCTTTGCTAACACACAGCTTCGCATTGGATCCAATCCAGTTGGAGTTTCTGAGTGGAAGTGGCACAAAGCCCACCTAACAGCAACGTCCCACCTTCAGCTGGCTCTGTAGCTTGGACCCTAAGGACATCACGGTATTTGATGAACTCAGAATACAGCTATACAGCTACAGCTATTGAGCTCCTAACATGTGCTAAGCCCCGAGTGCAAATGCCAAGAGATACAGAGATGACCAAGTCCCAGTTCTTGGCTCAGAGAAAGTGTTATTTGGTAAGTGGAAGTGGAAAGGGACCTGTTTTTGTTTTGTGTTTTTGCAGAATTGGGATGTGTAGTACTTGGTAGAGCTTAGAGAATAGCTATCCATTCTTTCATTATGTTCCCGGAAATCTTAATACTCACAGCAGCAGCACCTGGAGCATCTTAGAAATAAATAATCTATGAAGCTCAATCCATACCCGGGCTTCTGGAATCTAGGCAGAATTAAAATGAGATACTCTCATTTATGATTTTAAGCACCAGGAGAACTTTCTCTAGGTATCTATTTTTGGAATTCATCCATATAAACTTTGACATGAAAGATCTGCTATAGGCCTCGAGATTACTTCAGAAGCCCCCTCCACCCCCAGGTATCTCTGGTACAGACTCCTTGTGGACTGACATTCATGAGCCAGCTTCTCCCTTGGTTCCCCAACTTGGTTGAACTAAGAATCTCTGCAGAGGTTTTTCCAGACTGTCCAAATTCAGCTTACATCCTGAGCTGCAAAACCAGAATCTCAGGGGGAGAATTGTAATCTATAATGTTAAAGCTTTTGCATGTACCTGGTGTGGGAAGACCCTTTTTTTCTCTAAACCAACGCTTCTGGAACTGAACTGTAAGACTTTGGGAGGGATTGAAGTCCCCACTGAGTCGTTAGCTAGCAACACTATCTGGGGAGACTGTAGATACATTAGGAAGTGGGGCATAGAAGTGGGTCACTAGGAGTCAATCAATTATCTTTGGGTGCTTACTGTCTACCTCTCGCTTCCTGGTCACTCACTCGGTGAACATCTTCCCTCCACTACTCCATCCTCGACTACTCCATCCTCTCTCCTCCATGATGTTTTCCCAAAGCCACGGCACCCAACCATCAGGTTCTGAAACCACGAGCCAAAATGAGGTCCCTATTTCTTTAAGTTGCTCTGGACAGGGTATTCTGGCCACAGCAGCACAAACAACAATGCAAACAGAATCCCTGGACACACTCCCAGGCTCTAACTGTGGATCCCGATTCTGTGTGTCCAAGACCTCAATTTGAAAAAGCAGCCTTCAAAGCCAGTTTTACAAGCTCAGCAGAAGCCTAGTCACTCCAGTAGAACACCAGAGATTTGGAAAGGAGACAGTTCCAGGCAGAACCCTTCCATTCCTGGCCTTACCCGTGGTATTTATCTCTGTCAAGGAGTGGAGTGAGGGCTGCCTTGGGACCCTGTGCAGACTTGGAGTGGGCGGACTGAAGAACTATATAGCCTCCTAGGTAAATAGTCTTCGTTTTTCTGGTTTTAGCTTGGACTCCAGTGTCCATGAGCTGGGAATCATTCTCTGCTTATTTTTCAAGGTAGAAGGTCCGACCCACACAGACTTTCTGAGAATTCTGCTTCTTCCAAGACAGCAATATTTTCTCACCATCTGGGGCTCAAGCCATAATGGATTTCTTTCATTTTCTCTAGTGAGTCATCATTCTTTTACTTCTGTCAGTTCGCACAAGCTGTTCTTCTTGCCTAGAATGTTCTCTTTTTTCTCCCCCTCTGCAAGTCTTTCTCCAAGACAGACTTTTCTACACCCCAAATGAGATCAGATTTCCCCGTTGTATGCCCATAATTGATATACCTTGCACCCCTCCTCCCTTTCAGCACACTGGTCACAGTTTTAAATCATGGACTACGTTAACATTTGAAAAATGACTCCACACGATTCTAATCTAGATAGAGGACATCTTTCACTCAGAAGCAGATTCCAGTCATTTATTTCATACCCAGAAATCAGTTGGGACTCGATGAATACGTAAGGACGAAGCCACCCCTTTCAGGCCTGGGCGCTGGGGTCTCTTGTATCCTTTCCCCAGATGATCATCTGTTTGCCCCAACAGGCCCCAGCAACAACCCACCTGTCAACACTGTTTGGCATTTGCTGAATCTTCTCAGCATGTGCCACGGCTTTCTTAAATCATTCCTCCCCACCCCAGGCTTTTTACACTGTCAGACCATTTTCCTGACGCACTGAGTCCTTACGTCTCTTTCCTTCTGATACTGTCCTGAACTGGCCTGAGAATCTGTACCCTCTTTAGCCTCCAAACCCTATTAAGCTGCAATTGTTATTTTCAATACTTCCAATACCTTTGTGGCCGTCGTGGATGGAATATAAATAAAAGTACAAACCTCAGAACATCGATGGAGCATGAAATGAGATAATCTGCATGCATGTATACATGTTCATTGTCAGTGTATATTTAGAAACACAAAATACACCAATGCTGCTGCTTTTGATTACTGAGTCAGAGGTAGGTAGATGTGATAATTTTAAATGAGTTAACTCTTGCTCCTTCAGCCCGATAGTACATCTAAGATAGGGGAATAGTGCTTATTTTCATTTCTAAAATTGCATGACATGACCGCAGATTCAAGATAACATGTCACAGTTCCTTGCCCTGCTATGGCCTCTGTCTGCAGGTTGAGAAGCAGCACTTGGGGTTCTGTACCCAGAGCATGCACTCTGGGAATACTGCAGGAACTTTCAGCATCCCTTCTTGCTCCTTCTTCCTTTAAACAGACTCTGTGAGGCAAGCCATACTGCTGGGCTTCAGTGCAGAAGTCTCCGCTACCCAAGCACAGAAATATTGGGACATTCCAACCATTTATTTTGTGGCAAAGAACCTGAAAGGTGTCAAGGCTGTGCTCCTAGAATTATGGAGTAGGGGCAAGGAGTAGAGAAAGAGAATGTTCGTGTGTGTGTGTGTGTGTGTGTGTGTGTGTGTGTGTGTTTATTTCACCAGAGAAGATGTAGGGAAACTGGAGAGAAGCATAGCTCACACATTTACTCTGCAAACCAGTGTGCACCCTACGTGCCAAGAACTGCATTTGGCACAACTCGCAAACAGTGTGACCTGGGTCCGGTCAATTTATTTCTACAAACCTCAGTTAGTGGCCTCTAAAGTGTAAATAATTATACTGAGCCTGTTCTTAGTAAGGGTAGACTGGACACAGCACTGGACACGTGGTCCGTTTGGAAGGAGCGCTCGTGG